>NW_011906945.1:0-2704 GCF_000151845.1 Pteropus vampyrus
CATATATAGAAGATGCTATACCTAGATAATAAAAGTAGTAGCTGTCAGTCTGTATTGATGAATGGTTTATTTTCTTTCTACATGTGTTATCCAAAATTCTTTTAATGAATAAATATTTCTTTTACAATTAAAAGAAAAGAAGCTAAACATTTTTGTTCATTTTTTTTAAGATTAATTCTTTGTCAGAGCTGCTAGAGTCAATAAATTTTAAGAAGGGAGAAGAAAACTATCATTTGTGGTTTCAAAGAAGTGTCAATAGCATGCCAAGGATTTAACAAGTTTCCCTTGAGCAACCCAGACAGAGCATCAGGAAGAAACCTAAACAGAATAATACTTCCATGAGACTCTTTCCTATAGTGCTTAAGGTAGTGCTTCTCAAACTTCAGTGTCTACACCAGTCACTTGGAAACCTGGTTAAAACTCAGATCCCGATTCAAAAGATCTGGGTGTGGCCTGGGATTCTGCATTTCAAACAAACTTCCAGGGGATACGAAGGCTGCTGACCTGAAGAGTACACTCATGAGTGACAATGGTTTACTGCAACATATCCCTGCTGCTTTTAGTACAGCCCAGTGTCCCCATCTACAGGGTAGGACTCTGGACATTCGAGTGGCCCACAGGCCAATTCGCCCTGAAGAAATGATTAGCAATATTATGTTATTTCTTTTACTTAGTTGTCTTGTTTAAAAATTTAGAGAAAAAAATAAAAATAAATGAGAGACGTCAAACAACAGGCTCTTGAAACATTTCATCACTGCTTGGTAAAAGTTGACTGCTTTGGATGAGTGAGTACTCTGCAGCTCACTGTCCCATCCTGGTCTAGGTCTTGAGAGCACTTGGGTCGAAGATGATAATCCTAGCTCTTCTCAGATTAGGAGTCCCCTTCATCCAGAGATGGTGCCAAGGAGATGCTTGGGTTCTAGTTTTAGCTCAGTCACTTAGAAGCAACACTGCTTTGAACAAGTCTTTTCAGCCTTCTGGCATTCAGAGTCCTCATTTGTAAAGTGTGGCTGATGAGCTTATAGTGAAAATACTCGAGTACATCTGAGGCTGATTTGACTGACTGGGCAAGCTGCAGCTGGCAGCCATGTTTGTACTTTGTCCTCAGAGCCTTGGGAAGCTATTGAAGGCTTAAAAATAGGAGAATAATACAATGCTGCATAGCAGGACTAACACAAGAGGATAAGAAGAAATCCCACAGTTTGCCTAACAATCAGCCAAATGATGTTTAACTATGTGCAGCTGCTAGACTTAAGGGAAATTTCAGTTGCTATCACCAACAGAAGAAAATCATTTCAAAAAGCAAGGCCAGACCTCTGTATACTCTTCAAACGAATAGTTGAGTTTAGCAAACAAAACCTTGATTAGAGGCCATTATGGAATATCAGTTATTGCAACTGTTTAATTTTTTATAGATCTGCTTGAATTTTATTACACAAGAATTCCATATCTGTGAACCAAATCAGGCCTTTCAAATGATGAAGCCTGTGGTCAAAGTATAAACTTGAGTTTAATTAATGTTTCCCTCTTGAAATTAATAATAACTACTATTATGTATTAAATAATCTCTTCTGTGCTAAGTGCTTTACATGCATTGTCTTGCTCTCACAGCAACTACAATGAGATAAATATTACTTTTCCCATTCCATAAATAAAAAAAGCCAGCTTAGATAGGTTAATTAATTTGCTGGAGGTTACTACAGGTGGCTGAGATGAATTTTGAACTCTGCTCTCTCTGACTTCTTGGCCCTTAACCTTGTGCTAACTTAAAACAGAAACAAAGGACAGACATGATTTTTCCAGTTGTTTATCATTCAAAAATCACTCAGTATTCATCCTTTAACCATCACACATGCACATTAAATTTATAAACTCAATCTACAACTACCCATGAGTATATCACATACTTAGCAAGAAGAGTCATAGGGTGAGTAGTATACCATGTACTTCTAGAGTATCTGTCTAAGAATGAATAATCTTGAATACAACCATATACATATTTTAGATTATCAGTTTTAGACTTCCCTTGAATGTATATAATCAAGATTTCAATATACATCCAAACAAATGTTTGCTTTCATATATATATATAGCAGATATTAGACATCTAAGAATTCACTTAATTTCTATGTATGCTTAATTTCAGGATCATGCGCCTATGTATAGATTTTTTTTTTATTGTTTGTTTTTTTAAAAATAAGGTCACAGACAGATAAATACATCTATGACTATACTTGATAGGTACCATAGTGACACCTTGTGGGAAAAACATGTTGAGTCTCATCTGTATGTTTCTGACTATTTCAAAACTACTTTTTTCTCTTTACGAAGCAGAAACTGTCATCACACTCAGTTTGAGTGTTGATCTCTGAAATACAGCCTGGTCCTATACAAATGTAAGATAACAGGGTTTTGTATTTATTTTCAATATGTTGAAAAATAATATTTCTGAATCATAAGTAGTCTAAATTGGTAGAGTTGTGAGAAGTGATCCCCATAGTAATACTGCAAGTTTTAAATCAGACTTTTAGAAGAGTTATCATT
Organism: Pteropus vampyrus; assembly: GCF_000151845.1. Classification (NCBI taxonomy): domain Eukaryota; kingdom Metazoa; phylum Chordata; class Mammalia; order Chiroptera; family Pteropodidae; genus Pteropus; species Pteropus vampyrus. Next base: position 2,545 of record NW_011906945.1, read on the forward strand.
CTTTCCATTTTTAGAATGTGAATGAAATAATTTCCTCTAGGAGAGATCTCAGAATGCAGGCATACCTAGTTTTATTGTGCCTCACTTTATGTGCTTCACAGGTGTTGTGTTTTTAACAAATTGAAGGCAAGATCCTCCACCAGCACTGGTTTTATCGTGA
>NW_011906946.1:0-1846 GCF_000151845.1 Pteropus vampyrus
TGTATGTCTTTCACTATGTATTATATATTCAAAGTATGTATTTAATGTTGAATATATATATTTTTCAAATGATATATAGGAGGTCAAACTCTGTAATCCCACACTATAGAGAAGATCATTGTTAAAACTTTCTTGTAGATATGGCCATACTAATCTCTACATCTATGTTAGTGGTTCTCAGTCTAGGGTAAATTTGCCCTCTAAGGAACATTTGGCAATGTCTGCAGTCATTTTTGGTTGTCGCATTGGGCAGCAAGGGGAGTGCTATTGGGAGTACTAATGGCATCTATTATGTTAGGGCCAGAGATAGTGCTAAACATCTTACAAAGCACAGTACATCTCCCCACAACAAAGAATTATCCAGCTCAAAGTGTCAACATTGCTGAGTTTGAAAAACCCTGATCTACATGATCATTCTTATACTTAGTTTTGTACCTAATAATGTATCATGGCATTTTCTCATGTCAAAACTTAGAATTTACCTTATCTCTTTGTATTGTTTATCAACAAATTGTATTGTTTATCAACAAATTCTTTTACAATAAATGAGTTTTGAATTTTACCTAAATATTTCCCCATCTATTGAGATAACATGTTTCTTTCCTTTATTATATTCATAGTGTATACCATGAAGACTTTTCTAATGTCAAATTATTCTTATAATTCCCAGATAAGCCTTGTGTGATAAACATTTTTTAATTTCCAAGAACCCTTCCCTTTCTCAACTGTCCCCCATCCCTTTTCATGGCAGCTTGTATCTTTTGCAGATACTTTGTTGTTTTCCTATCTCTCTGAGGACAATACTTAAAAAAATTTCTTACAAGGTTTCTTCTCTTCCTAAAACATGTTTCTTCTAGAGTAAGTTGTTCTACTCATTTATCTTAAAGCATTTTTTCATGCTTTTGTTTTGTTTTGCTTTGACTGCTTGGGGACTCATGCATATTTTTCAATGACAGACTAGATCATGCAGCATACAAGCTGGCTCAGGTACCCCAGGGTACCTCCACAGTTCTAAACGTCTGTTCCATGGTAGCTTTTCCCATGAATAAGGGAGAGACTATGCTCTGTGGAAGACTGGGCAGAAATGTACTAACAGACAAGATTCCTTTGGGAATGAATGCAGATTGCACAGGTGAGAAAGGCCCAGCTAAGCTCAGGCCTCTTATTTGCTGCAATAAGACAGTTTTAAGCTCAGAATGCTATAGTGTATTTCAACTCTGAGAGCTGCTTTACTTCTTTTTTTCCTTAGTGTCTGCTGTGAAGTTGCAAAGCTGCTTTGGATTTTACTCTAGTTCTCTCTTGAACTCTAGTGCTCTCCCTGCACTCTTCCCATTTATTTAGAAATTTGTTTTCATCTTATCTAACTTGGATGCAAATGCCTCAACCAGGTAGTCTGTATGCAAACAGTACAATTATCTTATTTTATGACTCGCTCAAACTCCAACTCACTGTGAACTTGGGAGTTCCTCCTAGAAACCACTGGAAAGAGTGCTACATGCAGTGTATCAGGTCTCTATTTTGGGCTGCAGGTTATTTACGGTTACTCCATTAGCAAAGAACTTCCTTTTATGTTTTTTTTTTTGGCAGGTATGAGAGATAATGTGTTTGCTTAAGACACCATCTTGATCAAGTTAATATGCAGATTTTAAATTTCAAAACATATTGTCAAAATCAAACTTCCAAAATAAAATTTGCACCAGTTTACACTTCTATCAACAGTAGACAAAGTGCCAGTTTCCCCGTTCCCATGCCAGCTGGCAAAGTCTCTCCTTTAAATTTTTCTTAGATTCATAGATTCAAAATATTTGTTATCTTGATTTTTATTTCTTTGTCAGTGAATTTAGTA
>NW_011906947.1:0-2298 GCF_000151845.1 Pteropus vampyrus
GGGCCTGCCCTCCCTAGCCTCAATTCAGAGCTTCTTGGCTTACTTGCCTTAGGAAATGGGTCTGAATCACTGTTTATTAGCTGCACCTCATTTAACCTCTCCAAGCTTTAGTTTGGTCATTTGCAAAATAAAGAAGCTAATTCTGTTTGCTTTTCGTGAGGTTGGGAGGCTCAAATGAGGCTATGAGTTAAAGAGTTTAGTGGGAAATAAGCTCTCAGCGGAGCAGGCTCTTCGCTAGGCCAGGCAGCTGAGGGGGCTCAGTTAAAACTGAGGAGCCGTTTGGGCAGGGCTGGGGCAACCTGCATTCTCAAAGATGGCAGGGTCCCTGCAACTTCAATTTTGTTCTCTGAAATGAAATAGGACATGAAAAATTAACCTTGGGATAGCTAGCTATTTTACCAGAAGGCCCTTTGCCTAGAGGAGTCATAGCAGAATCTCTTTACGTAATTGCACATAAGATGTGACGTAATATATAGAAATGCAATCTGAATATATCTTGTAAGAATAGGATGGATATACTGATAGTATTTTTTTCAACAGTTAGGCCAGTACCAAGGGTCACAGACGGATAGAACTCAGGGGCTGGAAGGGGCTGTAAATGCCTCCTTCCTGAAGAAGGGAACTGCTGCCAAGAAGTGGAATGACTAGCCCACGATCACACAGGCAGTTAGGGACAGAGCCAGGACTTTGTTTTCCGACTTCAACATCAGAATGTTTTTCCATGGAAAACAGAAACCCAAGGATTATTTAACCATTTTTTAAACCAACTTTATTCTTTTGCTACCTAACCAAACTCCTTAGCTGAGCTGCCCATAGGAAATGGGATTAGGGCTTTTTTAACACTCCCACTCTCGCTCCTGACTATCCAGGGTACAAAGACAGGTCTAGCTAGAGAAATCTTTAATTAGATATCCAGCTCCTGGATTTTAAAGAAAGGCTTAATAATTGTTAGTTTAGTGAGTACCAAAGGTATTTTGCACTGGGCAAAGAGAGGCTCGCGTACAGGCTCTGGCATGGGCAACTCTGCCCTGGGCTTCTATTCTCACTGAGTAAGAGTTTCTTCGGCCTTTCACGGCTTTACTCTTTCTGTTGAATTTAGTGATTGGGCTGTAGGAAACTGTCATAGGTTGGAAACCAGGAAAGCAGGGAGTTACTTGAGACTTCTGTATTTTATGGAGGCAGGAAGGAATGCAGAAAGCTAGCATCTTACCCACAAGTGCCGACCTCCAGTGCCCTGGGAAACAGAGTCAGCTTCTAGACTTTCCTCTGCACTTTGTTGTCCTGGTAGAGAAAGAGAAGTTACTGTTGGGTTACAGATCTCTTTTATAAATCACAGGACTAGAGTCAGGGAGAACAAAGTTTCCAGAAGCCATGGTAGCTGGGCCGGCCATAAATCAGACAAGTGCTGCCTAGCTTCTTGGAGGCAATCTGGCATTGCCGCAAAGAGAGAAATCTGACACGCTGGGGCAAATAGCCTTGTAGAACTGCTCTCTGTACTCAGGAAAGGGGTCCCATTTGCCCCGAAGCAGCACGCACGTGTGTGGGTGGGGAGCTGAAATCCTCACCCACACCCAGCAGACTTCGTTCCTGGCAGTCACCTCCGCTCATATGGAAGTGTGTTTGTTTTTTGTTTTTCTTGCATCTGCAACCCCCTGGTTCATGGTTTTACATGCCTGCAGAATTCCAGATAGCAATCACAGAGCTCCTAGCCTAAAACTGTGCAGGTACACTTGACAACAGGTCCTAAATCAGTGACTTCTGGGGCAAATATGCTGCAATGTCAAGAAATACTGCATGCGACAATTTATTACAATAAAGCTGGAAAAACATACAGTAAATATCGGAAGGTTTCACATGAAGTGCTGGATTTTTGGTTTCTCTTGAAAAACTAAAGGTCTGGTCTTATTGTCAACTTTCCAACATCAGTCAGCAGGAGCTGAGTGCAGCCGCTCCCTTCAGTGGGGAGTGGGTTGTCTTTTGCTCAGTGCCCACTGAGGCTGGGGTCATCCGTCATTTCCATCGTGCCCACAGTGGTATTTCACTTATAGCGGGGAAGCACTTCCCCCTGGATGGCTTTCTACCACAGGTTACAAAATCAAAGATCGAAGGGTGCCATGTTGAGGGAAACTACACCTAGCCTCCATCATCTGGTGACCCTGTGGACACTGGTACATGGGACTGCGCTCGAAGGCTTCCTGTATGATCTCATTTGACTGAGTCACTGTAGACTATTAAAGGGGTGGAAGTAGGTGTGGTTGTTAGAAACAGATAGTGAGAGCAGAAGTGAGGGCTGGCAGC
>NW_011906948.1:0-1975 GCF_000151845.1 Pteropus vampyrus
AATAGGTTATCGTGATGGTTAGTGTCATATGTCAACTTGACTGGGCCATAGAGCACCCAGATATTTATTCTGGGTGCTTCTGAAAGGGTGTTTTTAGATGGGATTAACATTTAAATCAATAAACTGATAAAGCAGATTGCCCTCCCTCTAATGTGGGTGGGCCTCATCAGTTAGTTAAAGGGCTGAATAGAACAAAAGACTGACTGACCCTATTCGAGTAAGAGAATTCTTCCAGACAGGCTTCAGACTGGGGTGTCAGATATTACCTGACTTCAGATTTGAACTGAAACATGAGCTCTCCCTGTGAGTTTATGAGATCCAGCTTTCTGGTCTTTGAACTAGAACTACATCATCAGTTCTGGTTCTCGGGTCTTCAGACTCACACTGGGACTTGCATCATCAGCTCTCCTGGGTTCCCAACTTACCAACACACGCAGCAGATCTTGGAATTTGCCAGCCTTCATAATTATGTGAGCCAATTCCTTAGAATAAATCACATGAGCCAATTCTTTATATATGTGTGGTTCTGTTTCTATGGAGGACCCTATTTAATGAGGTTATAAAGATTTCTAATGAAATTTTCTAATGCAACTTCTCATCCCGTTTTTATGTCAACCTACTGTGTAAAGAATGAGAAAAGTGAATTACTGTACCAGCTCACACTGAATACATTTTTAGGAAGCATTCCTGTTTTTGTTTGGGAAAACACCTTGATAAATGTCTAAAGGTAGAAACTGAGACCTGTAGGAAAATACCAAGACATCAAGTCATTATGGGTAAACTGCTTTACAGGAAAAAAAAAAAAAAAATCATTTTTGCTCCTGGGAGGGAATGGTGGAGAAAAAGCAGAGAAAGAAAGAGGAGAGAGGAATCAATGATATGAGGAAAGGGAGGCTGGGCACTTCAAGAAATGAAGGGACTAGAAGACACTGGGCTAGGAACCAGAAAGATTTTAAGAACCAGCTGCTCAAGGCTCAGTACTGTTTGTTTACCTGATTCTGTGGCAGAGGCTAAGGTATTCCCTCCTCTTCCCCAGACAGCCCATTTTGTTCCTGTGTCTGCTAGCGCTGCATTTCATGGGCCACTCCTAAGACTCAGGCAGAATATGTTGATTAGTCTAAACCGATCATTGTAATTATATTCCTTTGTTCCTAAATAGTTTAGGCATGGTGTGTGTCAGAACCATGGTGTCAGAAAAAGTAGATAATGCTCTTAAAGATACACTTAGCACAGGACTCCCCACTTCTTGCCTAAACGCAGTTTGGACTTTGACAGACCCAACTTGAAAAATTCAGCAATCCTGACCTACCCTACCAGAAGATTTCTTAGGTAAGAAAGGAATTTCTTTCTGTCTTTTATTTTCATCCAGGTTTCCTGTTATTTTCAGCCAAAGGCAACAGAACTGAAAGAGAGTTACTTGTCAGTAACCCGATGAAAGAAATGTGTAAGAACTGTTGAAAATAAACTAGCTTAATATATTCTAGACTGAAAATTTTATGACTCATAAAACAATTTTTCAAGCTATTTCCCTTGTTATCTATCAGGACATAATTTGTTAATCTATTTAAATATCCATTAGATACTAAAACTGCAAGATACTTATTATGTATTTTTTTAATGTCCCTGCAGAGTAAATAATGAATGGTATAAAAGTCATTTTACATTGGCATCTTTGTAATATTCTGTATATTGCTCACTAACAAAGCATGCAAGGACATGAAATTAGTCTTAACTTATTTTACTCCTAAAATTGGAAATTCTGGGAAGTATTCAAAGTATTCTGATCTGGTCACTCTATACCTCTAAATAACATTGATTATTTTTAAAATTAGAACTAGAGTATTGTTTACATTCTATTAGCAATGTATATTTCCAAGTGATGTTGGGTCTTATAAAGTTATAATAATTAGAAAGATAGTAACATCGTTGTATTCTAGATCCTGAGCTAAATATTCTGCTTACACTATTTCATTTC
>NW_011906949.1:0-3215 GCF_000151845.1 Pteropus vampyrus
CAAGGTGGCTTCATGGTGGAGAAAACCTCCAGCCTACCCAGCATAGGACATAGGAGGGATATGCCTCTGGAGAACAGATTCACCTCCCAGGCTCCGTGGTCAAGTAGCATCAGGGCCTGGGAGTGGTGACCATAAACAGTACTGACCAGAGTGGAAGGCAATAGAACAGGCCAAGTGCTTAGGACTACTCACAAAAGTTATACCACTAACTATCCCCTCATGATACCCACACTGGTGGAAAAGGACTAGAAACTAAGTAAACTTAGAGGAAATAGGGACCAGTAAGATCTTTCCTCCACTAAGGAAGGACCCAAATTCTTTCCCTGGAGCTCAAGTGCCAAAAACACACAGGAGTTCAACTTGTACCCTGACCCACACTGCCCTTTCTCACCTTCATTTTATATGCTTGGGACTTCAGAGATGTTGTCTTGTTCTGTTCTTTAACTAGTTGTACATGTTAGCTTTGTTTTCCTTTCAATATGCTAAATTCCTTGATGATAGAGACTTGTTCTGGATACTCTGGTACACAAAACTCATAGAATATTTGGTAATTTGAATTAGTCTAAAGGATGTGCTTTCCCGAGATATGACTGATGGGGAAAATAGCACATCAGCTGGGAGAGCTAGTCCTGATCTTCCTTTCTTGCTAGTTTTTTTAAGTTATAGGAAAATATACGCTCATTAAAAGTGATTTGGAAATATAATGTGAGAGAAAGAGGACCAAAAGAACCCTCAAAGGTTTCCAATCAAAAGATTGCTTCAAAAATTAAAACCATGCTTCCCTTTGATACATCTTAATGGGACAGTGAAGGCCACAGATGGCTAGTTTGGGGGAAGATTTAACAATTCTCTATGTTAATTCTCCAAAGAATAGGATCTGCCTGGTTTTTTTGGGTGCATTCTTTAGGCAGTGCTAAAACTTATTTATAATCTCAGCCTGAACAACCCTAAGTTTTACTGCTTCTTGTGGACTTCCTCTGGGACTTGTGCTCTCGTGACTCTCAGCCAAACACGTGTGGCAGGCTCAAGGGAGCAGATGCATGCTCACCTTTGCCATGGTTCCCTCTCCATGTGACACAGATTCTCATCAGCCTGCCTTCAAAGAACAGGTCTTGTGTGCCACTGTCTTCCTTGGACTTTCCCCAGTCTCTTGGATCCTTCTAGAAGTTGAGTAACCAGATTTGCGGGCAGCATCTTAGGATCAGACAAGCAATGGCTTGAATGTAAGGGTTAAAGAGCCATATGCTGTGTCTTGCTGAGCTATGGCTCTGTAGAGGACAACACCAAAACTAATATATTTATATTGCCGTCCCTTTTGTGAGTGGTGGCCCTGATATATTTAAAGGACCCTAAAAGGCAACTAGAGAATCTGTTCAAAGAGCTGGAAAATAAGTGTTATAGATCTAATTATGTCCCCCCAAAATTCACACATTGAAGTCCTAACCATTAGTACCTCCAACCTACCCAGCGCAGGGACACAGCAATGACCTCATTTGGAAATAGGGTCTTTTCAGATGTAATTAAGATGTAATTAAGATGGGTCTTTTCAGATGTAATTTCAGATGTAATTAAGATGTAACTGGAGTAAGTTGGGCCCTTAATCCAATATGACCAGAATCCTTATAAGAAAAGGAGAGGTACACACAGAGACAGACACACACACAAAGGAGAATGCCATGCGAAGACACAGACACACAGAGGGAAGATTGCCATGTGACAATGGAGCTAGAGACTGGAGTTATGCAGTTATAAGCCAAGAAACACCTAGGATTGCTGGCAAACACCGGAAGCTAGGAGAGAGAACATAGCCTTGTTGACACCTTGAATTTGGACTTCTAGCCCCCAGAACTGTGAGAAAATAAATTTCTTTTGTTTAAGCCATTAGTTTGTGGTACTTTGTACAGCAGACCTAGCAGACTAATACACAGAGTAAATATAGTGCATCCCACTAATGGGAGGAGCAGTATAGAAATAAATTGTAAAACCTGAAGTGTATTGCAGTAAACTTTATTACTAGGGTTGTCCTATGTCATAAGTCTATAAAAATTCTTCAAGTTTAAACTATACAGACCTTTCACACACTCCCAAAATTTACCTTGAGTAGCTCTGGTAAAAATAAAAATAGTAGTAGTAGCACATTCATTTTCTCAAATAAAGTTTAGTCAATGACAGATTGACATTACAGGGCTTTATCAGGGATGACTATTGTCTAACTGTAATGCAGAATCTAAATGTCATAGATTCATTACCATATCTACTCCCCAACCCAAAGCCCTCAGAAGGAAAATGCCAATCTTGCATGGTAAAAATGACCTGGTTGTTTAGCAGGAATAAATTGCACATGGTTAATAGTTAATCTAGGGCTTATCTCTTGGCAACTACATATCAAGAACAAGACCATTTAGGAAAATGAAATGATACTCAGTTCTGCTCTCTAAAAGTTCTATCAAAAGAAACCTTACCTCAGCTTTTCATAGGATTAGTCAATAAGCGCCAGCCTAGTGTTCCTGGGGAAAACCCTTGAATCACATATCTAAAACAACCTGTAACCACAGGAAGCCATCCACCCCTCTTTAAATCCAAGCTTCATTCACTGCTCCCACCTACTGAGAATAATGTTGGTGAGAGAAGCTGCTGGTTTGCCAGATCCTAGGACACTGTGTCCTTAATGAAATAGAGTATAACAAAGCCACACTGGTTTATAGAAAATATTAGTAATAAAACTAGGCTCAACTATGACATATTAAGGCATCATAGTATTGGCCAGATTTTAAAAATGATCAGAATATTAGAATGCCAGAGTTCAAATAATGTAAACTGTTGGTCTTTTGGTCCACTTCATCCCTCCTGCCCCTTCTCAGAAAGTCAGAACCCCAGGCTAAAAACATACTGCGCAAATGAAGCAGGTATCATGCCAGGTATGCCCCAGAGCTTCGATAAACTTGTCACCAGCCTCAACAGGGAAATCACAGCCATGACACTTGGTGCTGAACAGATTGATGTAGTCTGAAATGAAAGGCAGAGTGAGGATCAGCATCCAGGCAAGCTGGAAGGAGCGTCCTGGCCATATCAACCCAATGCCAGGACAACCCCCAAATTACCGGGCTAGGGGCAGTGGGTGAATCCTAATTGATTACTTGTCATCTTGCAGACAAAATAGTTATACGATTGTGGTTTTTTCCCTCCTTTTCAAATAATACGCACTGCTGTTGTAC
>NW_011906950.1:0-1469 GCF_000151845.1 Pteropus vampyrus
ACACACACTGTATATTATATACATACATATAATACATATATTTATTTATTGAATACCTTCAATGTGAATGAGGAGCTTTAGCCAGGGTGTTGATAATTTTACATTAGTTAAAATCTATGGACAGGTGGGAACATGTGAGCTTCATCCATCACTGATTTCATTCTAACTAAAGATTGAAATGCTGGGTCACAGAGCAGCGAGAGGTGCTGTCTTTGCAGAGCTGATTCAGGAATCCCAAATATGAACGTCTGGTACTCCTGGAATAGTGACTTAACCAAATTTTGAAAAGTATTTTATTTTTAAATATAGTTAATTATTTTTTGTCTGCTTTCTTAAAAATAAAGAGATTTCAGGCTGATTAGGTCATTGTTCTTGAAAATTGATATCAGAGAAATATACTTTCTTTACATCGATTTTTTCTCCTTTAAGCTCATATGAACACTTTTCTGACAAGTATCACAGGGTTTAGAGTAGCATTTAGAGTCCAAAAGCATTCTTGATATTTGTAAATTGTGTAAACTTGAGTCAATAAATAACCATCAATAAATCTTATATATGTTTATTTATGATTTATGGACAGGGTTCATCACATTTACCTCAAAAGGTTGTAATGAGAACTAAATGAGCAAACACTCAATAACACATAAAAACAGATATCACATATTGAGAGTTTGCCGTTAGTAAAAAAGAAAAAAAAAAAGATCATAGTCTCTATTCTCAACTCTTGGTGGCAAACATTTCAGAATTCAGAATATTTTTCCAGTTTCAGAAAGATAATATTTAATATATTTTTTATATTATATAGCACCAACATATTAGTAATTCAATAATTTTTTGAATATTAAGACACATTTTTAAAATACTACAGTTGACTTAAGAACCTTTCAGGTTAGGTCCTGCCACAAAATGAGTTGTAGGTCAGGCCAGATTTTGCATTAACAAGTTACAAAAAAATGTATTCTTAAGAGATTTGGGAGTTCTGAATGGAAGTTTATCATATATATTATAGGAGATAATATATTTTAAATGCCTACCAAACATCTGGCTGTTTCCTGGGTTTATATTAAATGTTCATTTCTTCTTGGCCTCTGCTCTTTTCCTCCCCCCAGGAAGTAACTCATTCTTAGCTCCCCCAGTGACTCAGTCCTTGAGTCTCCTTTTAGGGAAGTTGTAGGTTTCTGCCCAAGTTCACACAGGGCATTGGACCTCCCAATAGTGTTTACTCTGTGAGATTTTTGCCATTTCCTAAACATTACCGTCTTTCTCCCCACATTTCCCACTTCCCCTTTCTATGAATTTCCTACTTCCTGGCATGTTATTTAAATCTGTCTCTGGCAATCATATCAGTGAATTTAGCCTCCTTTGCTAGGAATATTTTCTAATAAATTTTTTTTCCAAATGCTGCCGCTATTTTTGTTCCTTTGTTACATCAACAATGACTGTAAAATCAGGTGAGGGTGACTTTGGTG
>NW_011906951.1:0-1745 GCF_000151845.1 Pteropus vampyrus
GTAGGCTCATGTCTGAATCCTTGGAAGGGAACGGAAAAAAACTATGAACAAAATCTCAAAGAGAAACTATAACTAAAAGCTGTAGATCATTCGTTTTGATAATTTCTGTCAGAGAGTACCCTCTCCAGAGAGAGAGGCACCCATACCCCAAGGCAGCCACAGCTATGGCGCTCAGGGGGTCCAGGGCATGGCCAGGCCTATTATTTTTCTAGAGCTGCTGTAACAAAATAGCACGAACTGGGTGGCTTAAACAACAGAAATTTATTTTATCTCACAGTTCTGGAGGTTAGAAGTCCAAAGTCAGGGTGTCAGAAGGGTTGGCTCCTTGTGACAGCTGTGAGGGAGAATCTATTTCAGGCCTCTCTCTTTGGCTGGCAGATAGCTGTCTTCTCCCTGTCTCTTCACATCATTTTCCTTCTATGTGTACCTATCTCTTTGTCCAAATTCCCTCCTTTTTGTAAGGATACCAGTCATATTGAATTAGGATCCACCTTAAAGACCTCATTTTAACTTGACTAACTATGTAAAGACTATCTCCAAATCAGGTCACATTCTAGGGTACTAGAGATTTGAGGGCACATAATTCAATCCATAACAGTAGGTCTGCCCATCAAGAAGGCAGCGCCCAGGGCAAGCAGTAGTGGGACCCCACAGGAGCTGACAGATTGGGAATGATGTAGATTGTAGCCAGACATTTTTTTTTTTTAGCTCTTTTTAAAAATAAACTTGCAATGGGACCCCAGAAATAAGTTTATTTGGAATAACTATTGAGAGACATTTGTCTACATGCTACCTGGTATAGACAAAGCCAGCGAAACACAGCCAAAAAAAAAAAAAAAAAAAATTTGTCTACATGCTACCTGGTATAGACAAAGCCAGCGAAACACAGCCAAAAAAAAAAAAAAAAAAAGGAAAGAAAAGAAAAGAAAAGGCTATACTTTGAAATAGATGGATACATACTGCACTGATTAATGAATTTGCTAATGTGGGCATTGACCTTGGTTTGGCCTTGAATTTGTCCCCAGGGTTTGTGAAAGAGCGATGCCAAAAGGGCAGCACCAACTTTTAACCTTGAGAACAAAGAATTAAATACAACTGTAGTTTGTCACCCTGCCAGGCTTAACAATCATTGTTTTGATGTGCTAATATTTACTGACAAGGATAAAAGCCACCAGTTCCCATAACACAACACACATACAAATTGAACATAGATATTTTAATGCAGGAAGAGAAAAAATCTGATTTTCTAGGACAATTTTTGCCTATGTGCTACCTCTGTTTTACACAATGAAAGTACGGAAGGCAAAATTCTGTTTTTTAAAATTATAATGAAAAGACAAATAACCCAAATAAAAGTCGGCAAAAGATCTGAATAGAGAATTCTCCAAAGAAGACACACAACTGACTAAACGAGCACATGAAAATATGTTCAACATCATTAGCTATTAGGGAAATGCAAATCAAAACCACACTGAGATACTGCTTCACATCCGCTAGGATATCTATGCTAAAAAAGGCAGACAATAACAAATGTCGATGAAGATGTGGAGACAATGGAACCCTCATACGTTTCCGGTGGAACTGTCAAATGGTACAGCCACATTGGAGACCAGTTTGGCCGTTCCTCAAACAGTTCAACTTAAACCTTATGACCCAGCAATTCCACTCTTAGGTGTACACCCGAGAGAAATGAAAACCTCCATTTACAAAAACTTGTACATGAATGATCATGGCAGGGTTATTCA
>NW_011906952.1:0-1844 GCF_000151845.1 Pteropus vampyrus
TAAATACACATGGGAATTTTGTTTATGATAAGGAGAGAGCCAAACCAATGGGTAAAAATAGATTACCCTCAAATTTTTAACATCCAATTTTTTTGTCTCATCCTATGTTTTTGTCTCCTTTCCTTGGCTTATTAAAACACATAAGTGTCCCTCATTAAAAATCAGAAAGCAAACAACCCTCTCTTCCTTCTTATATCACTTTAACCATTCTTTCTTGACCCTTTGCAGCCAAGTTCTCTTGAAAGAATAGTTTCCACACAATCTCCTCTTCTTCCCTTTGAAAAACTGTTGAGTTATGAAGTAAGACAATACAGAAAAGTATGCATTTTTATAACTTTTGAAATATGAGAAGAAAAAGTTGCGATTAATATTGGTTATCTCATGAGTGGAATTATAAGACTCTTTTATATTCTAAATCTGCATCTGTCAGTACAATAGCCACAAGCCACATGTGGCTACTGAGCAACTGAAATGTGACTAGTTTGAATTGAGATATGCTATAAGATACTCACTGAATTTCAAATACTTGGTGGAAAATGAGAATGTGAAATAACTCTTTAATAATCTCTTCTATTGATTGCACATTGAAATAATATTTTGATAAGTTATTTTAAATAAAAATAATAGTAAAATTAATTTCACATTTCGTTTTACTCTTTTTAATGTTACTGCTAGAAAATTTAACACTTCTGTTGAATAGCAATGGTTTAAATAGTTTGTGTATGGTTTGAATTTTGCAACAGTGAGAATACATTATTTTCACATTCAAACTAAAAGATTCTTTCATTTTTTGGTATTATATCATAGCAAAAACATATAACATAAAATTTACCATCTTAGCCATTAAATGTACATTACAGTAGTGTAAACTATATACACATTGTTGTGCAATAGATCTCTAGAATTTTTTTATCTTCTAAACTGAAACTCTATACCCATTGAACAGCAACCCCCCATTTCTCCCTGCCCCCAGTCCCTAGTAACCACATTCTATGTTACATTTTTATGTGTTTGACTATTTTAGATTCCTCATATAAGTGGAATCATGCAATCTTTTTGTAATTGGCTTATTTCATTAGGATAATGTCCTTAAGTTTCATTTATTTTGTAGCATATTACAGTATTTCTTTCTTTTTTTAAGGCTTAATAGTATTTCACTGTATGCATACACCATTTTCTTTATCCATGCATCTGTCAATGAACATTTAGTTTGCTTTCACTTCTTGGCTATTGTGAATAATGCTACAATGAGATCCTGTTTCCTAATCTGTTGGATAAATACCTACATGTAGGAGGGATGTTTCTATTTCTTAAACTTTTTTCTTCCCTTTCATTCTCTCTTTGACTCTCTTTATTCAGTGTCTGACATCTATAATCCTCCAAGACTGTCATGGCTATGTTATCTATATCTTTGGAAGTGTTGCCAAATCCAACAATCACATTTCCACCTTATGTTATATGACCTTTCCATGTGGCATTTAGCACTGATTCCTTCATGAAACTTTGTCTTCCTTGGCCTTGCATTTGATTTTCCACCCCCTTTCCTAACCATCTTTCTAGCCTTTTTTACTGGCTCCCATTCCTCTCCCTGTCCTTAAATTTAACACAGCATGGGACTGTATTCTAAGCAAACCTTTGGCTCACACTTGGTGTCCCCCAGAGTGACCTCATCCAGTTCCTTCTGTTCTCCAGCTTTCTCATGGGCTTCAAATCTGTTTGACCCTCAGATATCTAGAACTCTACATGTCTACCCCTGACTCCCTACTTCCCATCCCCTCTAAACCTACACCCCTAGCCTGCTGCTTCCTGATTTTTCTTTTCCTGACACATACTGCCTCTGTCAT
>NW_011906953.1:0-2710 GCF_000151845.1 Pteropus vampyrus
AGATCTGGGTTGGGCAAAAAACAAAAACAACAATAAAAACAAAAACAAACAAACAAAAAAACCCAGTAAAGACAAAAATTCTGTCTTCTTTGCAGTTCTTTTTCTTATAGTGAAAGTGTGTTTTTCCACCTACCTGTTTTCAGCCCCAGACTGAACTTCTTGAGAGCAGGAATGTTACAAACTGGAATCAGCACAATGCCAGGCACATAGTTGTAAATGGTAATCAAATGTAAGGATAGTGAGACTTCTTTAAGGCTAGAAAGTAGGAACATCCTAGGAAAAGGTAAGCAGGTAGGCTAGTGGGTTTTCAGAGAAGACTGTGGGATAGAGAGTGGGTGAAATGTCATCAGGGAAGAAGTGCAGAACAACGTGAGTGAATGTACAGATATTTTAATAGAAGTGCCAAGGGATTTCTGTTCAAAGTGACAGAGGCGACAGGCATATTGGAATTAACAACAACAACAAAAAATTCTCTGCAATTTCAGGAGAAATTCTAGATGCTGTCAGAAGGCTTTATGAGACTTGTTTTTAGAACTTTTGTTTTAGGATTTTTTCTCATATTGCTGTCACTGAAGAGAGCTTTGCTCAGATGAGGAAGGAAAAGTAAAAACATAGTAAAATGAAAGGGGAGGTAGCATTTTTGCCAGCTTGTTAAGGACAAATTGAGCCTAAAAATGCTAAAGGATTTTTCCCTCAATTATTTTGTTTATTAAAATACACATTCAAAAATAATAAAGTGCACATTCAAAGTAGCCTTCCATAATAAGATTTTAAAAACATTACGAAGCATGAGGTTCCATGTTAAATACACATATTACGTACCATAGTTTGACATTTTTGTGACAATATGGTAATTGTCACTCAGTTACCTTAAACTACAAATTAAATCATATATGTATAAAACACATTAAACCAGTCAGCTGAAACAATGACGAAATGATCCGAGATATATAAAACAAATTTTTTCAATACAACTAAAGTAGTATAAGCTTTAAAAGAAAATTTAAACATAACTAAAGATTTATTATATATTTTAAAAATTGAATAAGTGATTCTTTAAAGACATAACAAAAAAAATTCCTGGTAACTTAATGCTTATAAATAAAGCCATATTAATTCAAATTCAACTAAAGTTAGGGATATATTAATTTTCCTATTTAAATTAGATTTAAAAAAATTATTTTATTATTAGTTTTAAACTTTTTTGTTGATTTTTCAAGATTCCTTCTTTTATTATTTCTTTTCTAGTTAGAGATTCTTTTAGTTATTCTTTTAGAGTAGATCTGCTGGTGACAAATTCTCTTAACATTCCTTCATCTGAAAATGTCTTGATTCTTCTTCCTTCTTGAAGAATAAGTTTACTGGATGCAGAATTCTCAACTAACAATTTGTTTCTTTCAGTACTTGAAAAAATGTTTTGCTACCTATTTTTGACCTCCATGGTTTCTGATAAATAATTTGTTGTTAATATAATTGCTTTTTCCCTATAAGTAAGCTATCATTTTTCTTAGGCTGTTTTGAGACTTTTTTTCTTTTCTTTAATATTCAGAAGTTTGATTATGTGACTTGATATGAATTTCCTTGGGTTTATTCATTTTGGAAATTCATTAATCTTCATGAATCTGTAGGTTGCCTTTTTGCCAAATTTATGAAGTTCAAGCCCTTCTCCTTTGTTTAAGATTTTACTTTTTAGGGCAGTTACAAATTTACAATAAAATTGAAAGGAAGGTAACAGAGCTTTCCCATATACCCTCTGCCTCCATACATGCATAGTTTGCCATTATCAACATACTAACCAGAATGGTACCTTTTTTCTTTCTTTTTTTTTTAACCAAGGATGAACCTACATTGATACATCATAATAACTCAAAGTCCATAGTTTAATTTTTTAATTTTTTTAAAAAAATTATTTATTTTAGTTTCAAGTATACAGTAAGTACATTGGTTAGACATCTATATAGTTCATAAAATGATCCCCAGAATTGCTCCCCCTCTCTCCCGACCCTCCACCTAGTCAATATATTAATGCTAACTGCATTCCCTCTGCTGTGCTCCCTATCCCTGTGATCATCCATCAGCTACTAATTTGTACTTCTTTAATCCTTCACCCCTCTCTCCTGCTCCCCCCAAAGCCCCTCCTCTCTGTCCATCACCGAATTGTTTACTATATTTGTGAGTCTGTTTTTGATTAGTTTGTTCTTTTTGTTCCTTAGATTCTACATATAAGTGAAACTATACAGTGTTTATCTTTCTCTGACTTAAATACCTTCTAGGTCCATCAAAGCAATATCTTTTTCCATCATCTTCCTTTTCTTATGTAGAGATCTTGTTTTCTTATCCTTTCAGCCCCTCTATCTTTTGGTCGGAGCCCTTAATTCTTTTCCATTTAAAGTACTTATTGATGGGAATGTAGTATTACCATTCTTTATTCCTGTTTTTGATATATATTTTTTCTTCTTAAAGAAGCCCCTCCAACATTTCCTATAATACTAAATTCCTTTAGCTTATTTTTGTTTGTGAAGCTCTTTATCTGTCCTTCAACTCAAAATGATAACTTTGCTGGATAAATTATTCTTGGTTGTAGATCCTGGGTCTTCATTCTGTCGAATATTTTTTCAAGCCATTCTGTCCTGCATAGTTTCTTTTGAGAAATCAGCTGCCAGCCTTATGAGTATTACCTTATAAGTAATTATCTGTTTTTCTCTTGCTG
>NW_011906954.1:0-2093 GCF_000151845.1 Pteropus vampyrus
GCTATTTAATTTGATGTTGTCCCATTCATTTATTTTTTGCTTTTACTTCCCTTGCCTTTGAGGTCAAATTCATAAAATCCTCTTTAAATCCAAGGTCCTTGAGTTTAGTTCTTGTGTTTTCTTCTATGCATTTTATTGATTCTGGTCTTATATTCAGGTCTTTAATCCATTTTGAGTTATTTTTGGTGTGTAGTGATAGACTACAGTCTAGTTTCATTCTTTTGCAGGTGGCTTTCCAATTTTCCCAGCACCATTTAATGAAGAGGCTTTCCTTTCTCCACGGTATGTTTTTGGATTTTTTGTCAAAAATTATTTGCCCATGGCTGGCTTTGGAAATTAGGATCTTTTGTGCTTCCATACGAATCTGATGATTTTTTGCTCTAACTCTAAAAAATGCCGATGAAATTTTGATGGGGATTGCATTAAATCTGTATAATGCTTTAAGTAATATGGTCATTTTAACTAGGTTGATTCTTCCAATCCAAGAACATGGAATATCTTTCCATTTCTTTGTATCTTCACTGATTTCTTTTAATAGGGTTTTGTAGTTTTCATATACCTATATAGATTCTTCACATGTTTCGTTAAATTTATTACTAGGTATTTTATTTTTTTGTTGTTGTTGCAATTGCAAAAGGAATTATTTTTTCCACTTCTTTTTCTGACATTTCATTATTAGAATATAGGAACACTATGGATTTTTGAACATTGATTTTGTATCCAGAGACTTTACTGTATTTTCTTATTTTTCCTAGTAGTGTTCTTGTGGAGTCTTTAGAGTTTTCTACATAGAGAATCATGTCATCTGCAAATATTGACAGTTTGACTTTTTCGTTTCCTATTTGGATTCCTTTTATATCTTTCTCTTGCCTGATTGCACTTCTAGGACCTCCAACGTTATATTGAATAATAATGGCGATAGTGGACAGCCTTGCCTTGTTCCTGATCTTAGAGGGAAGGTTTTTAGTTTTTCACCATTAAGTATAATGTTGGCTGAGAGTTTGTCATGGATGGGCTTTATTATGTTAAGGTGCTTTCCTTCTATACCGATTTTGTTAAGTATTTTGTCTGCGTTCATGAGAGATATTGGTCTGTCTGTAGTTTTCTTTTTTTGTGTTATCTTTACCCAGGTTTTGGTATCAGAGTAATATTGGTCACATGAAATGAGTTCAGAAGTATTGCCTTCTCTTGGATTTTCTGGAAGAATTTGGGGAGAATAGGTATTAAATCTTTTTTGAATGTTTGGTAGAATTCACTGGTGAAGCCTTCTGGTCCTGGACTTTTACTTTTTGGTAGATTTTTGATGATTGTTTCAATTTCCGCACTGCTGATCGGCCTATTTAGATTTTCCAGTTCTTCTTGATTCATCTAAGAAGGTTGTATTTTTCTAAGTATTGGTCCATTTCTTCTAGGTTATTAAATTTGTTCTTATATACTTTTTCATAGTATTCTTGCATGTTCCTTTGTATTTCTGTGGTGTATGTTGTAATTCCCCCTCTTTCATCCCTGATTTTGTTTGTTTGTGTCCTTTCTTTTTTCTTTAGTGAGGGGTTTTGTCAATTTTATTAACCTTCTCAAAGAAACATCTCCTTGTTATATTTATTTTTTCTATTTTTTTTTGTTGTTGTTGTTGTTTTCAATTTCATTTATTTCTGCACTAATTTTGACGATTTCTTTCCTTCTACTAAGTTTAGGCCTCAATTTTTCTTTCTTTTTAGTTTTCTAAAATGAAGCATTAGGTTGTTTATTTGAGATCGTTCTTATTTTTGGAGATAGGCCTGTAAGGATATGAACTTTCTTCTTACAACCGCTTTGCCATGTCCCAAAAGATTTGATACATCGTGCTATCATTATTATTTGTTTCTTGTATCTCTTGATCTCTTTTTTAATTTCTTCCCTGACCCAGTTATTCTGCAGTAGCATGTTGTTTAATCTTCACGTATTTGTGGTTCTTCCTGTTTTCTTTTTGCAGTTGATCTCTAGTTTCAAAGCATTATGATCAGAGAATATGGTTGGTATGATTTCAACCCTCTTATATTTGTTGAGGCTATCTCTGTGTACCAGTATGTGGTCAATTCTTGAGAATGTTCCAT
>NW_011906955.1:0-2149 GCF_000151845.1 Pteropus vampyrus
AAAAATAGGATCTCAGTGTAGAAAAGACAAGGTGGCCATGCTTTACTATCAGAGATAAGGTAGGCCCACAATAAGCCACAGATATAGAATGACAGAGTGCTTTGATCTATAGGGAACTATGGCAAAGATTACTAGAAATGAAATAGTTGGGGGGCCTATGAAGGTGCTGCTTGACAAATTTTAAAATTCTAGGTTTCTGGGTAGATGCTGGAGGGGTCATACCTTTTCCCAGACCTAATTCAGTTCACAGACTCAGAAACCCTCAACTGAGGAAGCATCCTGCATTGTGGCTGCAGACATTGTCTTCCCCAAATGACTTGCAGCCATTTACCAGAGTAACTGTGAACTAGTGAAAGAGAAATATTAGATCTTCCTGAAGTTAATAGATATTGGCTCTGAATTCACTCTGATCCCCAGGGCCCCAAAGTGCCACCATGATCCACCAGTGAGACTCGGAATTTATGAAAGTCATTTGATTAGACAGACTAGCCAAAGTCTGTCTAATAGTATCCATGGGGTTATGTACTCACCCTGTGCTTTATCCCTGCTCCCAGAAAATATAGTGAAAAGAGAAATACTTAACTGGCAGATTTATATTAGTCCTTTCACCCATGAAATGAATATCGTGATGAGAAGGGCAAAGGGGAAGCCCCTGAAATGACCCCTCCACTCCTATTCCTCTACACCACCAAGAAGGTAGGTCAGGCTCACCCAGGATAATTTCCCTTTGATAACTGATTTGGGACCTTTAATAACTGATTTGGGACCTTTAATTACATCTGCAAAATCTCTTCATAGTAGTACCTAGATTAGTGTTTAATTGAATAACTGAGAGAAGGTGTGTGTACACCAGCAGGCAGGAATTTGGGGAGGCTATCTTTCAATTCTGCCTACCAAACCGCTCTTCACTTTTACCGAATTCCTATTTGAAGAACACCAGTAGTAAAGCTTTCAGGTTTCAGGAGGGATTATGTCAGATAGATTGCCTTGTGATATAATGGTAGCCAATGGGTCTTTGTGCATCCATTGATGGGGACATGAATTTTTCACCCGGATGAAGGATAAGTGTATACTGAGGGAGGAAAGAGGTGAACTGTACCAGAGATGTTTGTCTCTCCAGATTTCTTTTCCCCCTTGCTCTCTTTAGAGGCAGAGGGATCTATGTTGATTACATCAGTGGGTTCCCTTGCCCTCTGGCTCTGGTTGGTTTATCCAGTGTAGAGCAGGAGATTAGAGGGGAGAAGGAAAGTAAGGTCAGGGTATTTATTCCTCACACTTCCTCCCTGCAGGTTGCCTCAAGCTGTGTTCTTCCCCTGAAGGCTTCTGCTCTTCACAGGGCAGCCAGCTCTGCAGGACCTTTCCTGAATTTCAGTAAACACGCCCCCACCTCCTTCACCCTTTAAGGCCTACGAAGAGTTAGCCTTTGGCTGCTGTGCTATCCTGTTTATCTCCCCTACAGCCTACCCACACCTTCGTAAATAGTCCCTTTATTAAATGTGCTGAATTATTCTAATTTGAATGTGCCATCTGTTTTCTGTTTGGACTCTGATAAAAGACACTATTAAGAGACAGACACAGGAGTGTGACAGATGGAGAGACAAATATTACTTTTATTACCACAACTGATACTGGACAATATGGCTGAGGTCTGCTAGGCAAGCAGGTTTGCTAACATTTTACCTCCGAGGTCAGCCCTGCAAGGAAGGGCTTGCCCCTGTAAATCACATGGCACGGAGGAACAGAGAAGGATGTGTGCTTTTTTAACGGAGAGGAGAGAGGATGGGACTGAGCTGAGCATTTTCGCTCCTCCTTTCTGCCAAAGTTACCAACCAGTTGAGTCATTCTCCTTTCCCTGGGCAAGATGGAGAAGGTGGGCAGGAGCCTTCCCCACAGAGGTGAGGCCTACTTCCACGAACATGAAGCTTGATAGAAAGGTGGCACTGCTCCAACACTTCGAACAGTAAATGACACTTTAAATAAAGGCAAAGACAAGCAAAAACAGTCAAAGACTTAATATCTAGAATTTCTATAAAGAGTACCTACAATGAAAACACTAAGAATCCAACTGAGAAGTGGACAAAGGCGACAAATAAGCAATTCACAGAAAAAGGAATATTAGTGGCAAATAAACACTTGGAAAGATGTTCAA
>NW_011906956.1:0-1743 GCF_000151845.1 Pteropus vampyrus
ACAACAGTTGGATAAGATAAAAATTTACAATGAAAAGACTAAGGATATTATTTAGATAGTTACAGTATTCCACCACATTTTGGTTTAGTGGCATCTTCTTGTGTTTAAATTACATCAACTTTTCTAATATATGTTACATGGCCATTTCAACAATAAAAAGAATAATTTATTAAGAGATATGTTCAGTTTGGAATTTTCCAAACTAAAACACTATAACAACTAAAGACCATACTTTAATTTTGAAAAGAAAAAAAAAAAAAGAAATAAAAAATAACTCACAAAGAAATATCATCTCTATTATGTGTAGGGAAAAAAAACAAATTTTATCATAGATACTCTTCACCAATATATTCCTGGAAAACTTGAGTATAAATTGAACTTTTTAACTCAGGTCAAATTTTCCCCATTTATTATCCTAATTTTAGAAAATGTTTTATAATAGTTCTTGTAGGATCATTAATTCTTAACATATCCTAACATTTCCATCTTTCTACTTTTCTAAATTAATCTTTCCATCAGATAGTCAAAACTATGTGAGCAAACTTTAAAATGATCTAAGTTCATAATTCAAAGAAACTGGCACCACTTTTTCAGTAATCTACTTTTTAATACTCAATTGATATAAAAAATATTAAGTACATGAAATAGTAATTTTCTTACCATCTCAGACATTATCAAAATGAGCAATTTTAACTTCTAAAGCTTCTTTTAACAGAGGCTTTCTACTCTTCTACCAATAACTGCCACTCCTTATGCTGTTAAGCATTTCCTTAACCCAGCATTTCCTATAATGTCCCTTAGAACAACAAGATATATTAGTTAATAGCTACTCTGCGCAAACGTGTGTGTGCGCGCGCGCACACGCACGCGCACACACACACACACACACACACACACACACACACACACAGAAGATATGTTTGAGAAATATCACTGAACAGGATAGTTTATTCAAGATACCCGATACCTGGACGATCATATTTTCAGAGCAGATTACCACATGCATCCTCTTTCAATGACAAAATGAAATCTGACCTCCAGAAAGTCTTTATAAAGTCATAAAAAGAAGCAAAAAACCATCAAATTCCCTCATTATTTCACAGTACCACATGTTACACATTTGGTTTTTTTGGACTGTGAGCCCAACACAAATTAAGAGTGTGATATAGTCATCTAAAATGCTGATCTAAGACAATGGTAGTAGAAGCATTGTCTAAAACAGGGGTCAGCAAACTGTTTTTGAAAATGGACAGGTAGATAGTCTCTGTTTCAACTACTTGATTCTGTCATTCTAGTAATATGCAGCCATAAACATAATGTAAATGAATGGGCATTGCTGTGTTCCAAAAACTTTATTTACAAAAACAGGAAGCAAGCTGGATTTGGCCCGCAAGACATAGTTTCCTGATTCTTGGTCTAGAATAAGTGAGACAGTAAGGCTTTAAGATCACACTATGAGAATTACATTCAGATGCCATATTTCAGTTGCCATATTGACAACTGAGGCATAATTAGATGCGAATACATTTGGAGAGGCAGTCAAACCTATACCACGTGAAAAACAGATAAAGGAATTTTTAACCCAAAGGTGGAGGGGTGGGTAAATATTCCTTTGGAGACACTATACATCTGAAGAACTATCAGAAGAAAGGTGGTACCTAAAAATAGTGCTTATTAAACAAATAAATGGATATTACTAGAAAATAGGATTAATATCAGTTCAATTAAGAAAAAAAAGCTACC
>NW_011906957.1:0-1400 GCF_000151845.1 Pteropus vampyrus
AACTGGTAAGTAAACAGTATGTATAATTTCATTACCTCAATATAACCACTGGTAATTCTACTTAACATTTTGGTGCTTTTCCTTCCAAGTATATACACACAAAAACATAACTTTTAGGTGTTTTTTGTTTTTAGTGAAATGATGGCAGTATTACAAACTATCTGTGAGAGGAGAATTTGGATCTTATTGGATCAAATGAAAAGATGGGAGCTTTATGTTAGATACCAGTTTTGTTGGTTTTGTTTTTTATTTAAGTGGTCCATATAATTCAAGCTGCTATGGACTGCTGTAAATTCTTTATGGCAATGAAACATTCTACAAATAATTTCAATATTTTATGACAAAAATGTTGTGGTATTTACTTTATTATGGATATTAGTTTTCAAGATTTAATTCATGATGGTTTGAAAAATAGTCCGCAAGATACAGAGAAAGAATAAGTAGAATTAGAAGGGAAAAAGAAAACCTTGTAATGATTGGGTAAAGCTGGTTTCTTGCCTGTACCTTTGTTTGGGACCTTTAGGACTTTGTCTTTGCTTTACCCAGGCTTTCACATCTTTGTAGGTAGTCGGGATAGATAGATCTGATCACTTGATAATTGATAATAGACTGTTTGGGGTAATTTAAAAGGTTTTTTCTCTTCTGAACTTACTGGAAATACTACCAGAGTTGCATAAGAAGCCGTTGATAGCAGCTGCAACCGGCGAGAGAGAATTTGACAAAGAATAAATTATAGAAGGGAGAGAGAGAAGAGTGACAACTAATGGGTATTAGACACTGGTGATGGTTTTACAAATTATATATATATAAAACCACTAGGTGTACACTTTAAAACAGTGGATTTTACAGCTTTTTTCCATCTTGATATTCTCCAGCTTACATTTTTTCCTACCTTGCATTTGCATATAGCTAACAAGTAAATATATTTTGCTTCTTAAAAACTTCATGAGGAACTCTTAAACCTACTTGTAGTTTATGTGTGATAATGAGGAGGAATATTAGCATTGATAAGACAGAGGAGGTCAGAGTCATTTTTAATAGACTCATCCTTCTCCTGAGCTATCTCATTGCAATTAGATCTTGGTTATTAATAACTAGTAATACTGTGCTATTTAAGTCTTACCTCTCTTCATTCCATGTCTACTCTTAGAGGAACTTAAAGCACTCTGGAAGGAAGTTAAATCCTGACGAGATGTTCCAATCAGGAGGGCTTCTGGTCTCTTATGGACTACTCAGGCCATAGAAATAAGGAAAACATGCTAGAACAGTAGAATTGGCCTCTGAAAGATTAAGGAAGGTTAGAGTAGCTCTCTTCTCTTGGTTGAGATTTTCAAAAATCGCTTCTGAGGGAAAACCCAAGCTGTCTTTGTACAACCTATTTTAATACTCATATATATATA
>NW_011906958.1:0-1147 GCF_000151845.1 Pteropus vampyrus
GAAGAGAAAAGGTGGGAAAGAAGGAAGGAAGGAAAAGGAAAAGAGAGGAAAGTGTCTGTGAAACCTTAATCTCTCTCCAAAGAGGAGAATTCATGTCAAAGGTAGAAATGAGTACCATTACCTGGACTCATCCCCTGATCTTCTGATTGTAAAGAACTGTGTGTAAACCAAAAGGACCTTAGTATGTAGACCCCTGCTGTGGGAATCTTCTAAATGCACAGCTCTCCAAGGTGGTAGAGCAGTACTCTAGTTACTTTGCAGAAGTTTGAGTAACATATTTTCATTGAAGTCAGTAAAGCTATCGGCAGTGAAGGGCTGAGAAGCAGCTTGGGCTGACAGCTGAATTGTCTGTCGTAACAGGAGAAAGACATGGTTGGGGTAGAATAAATGTAAAAATGTGAGCTTTAGTAAAATTTGCGTAATGTTCTGGGTAGAGTCGCAGCTGTTACAATAGAGTCGGTATGAAAACTTAGTTCTACAGTTCAGTATCAGGAGAATTTGAATTTACAAAATGATCACAATACAAGAAGTAGAAGCATGAGTAGCATTATGGATTTGGGGAGTCCTAGTATACTAGGGGATGACAGATAATTGAAGGGGACAACAGTTTTGAAGGTAAGCAGAGGAGGCTTAACTTCTCTTTGGTTTCATTCAAATGTTAACTCAACAAGCTAATATATCTCTGTCTCACCTCTCACATTATTTTTGAACTTCAGTTATAGTGATTTAATTTAATCATAGTCTTCAGTTTAATGACACAATAAAAATCCTCTATCATTTTTTCTGCTTTGTTGGTTGTTTATTTATTTTCTTTTATTCCCATATCCAATTTCTAATCCCCTGATTTTTACTCTTAGGTTTTGGATACTGGGTGAATTTTTTTTTTTTGGTAACTTACAAATTCCTTCCTCAACTCTTTCTTCTCATCTCTCACTACTTTCATCCTTTGCTATGAGCTCTAGTCATGTAGGACTTTGCCATTATCTGAGAATATCATGTCTCTTCTTGTTTTCAGGATAATAGCATAGCCTAAAATCTATACTTTATGTAGGAAAAAAAAAAACCTAAATTAGTTACATAACATAAATTCTTTAATATAAAATAAAAATAAAATTTATGTGGTCTTTTTTGATAACTAAGGCCTTTT
>NW_011906959.1:0-2411 GCF_000151845.1 Pteropus vampyrus
CCCCTGGTACTGCAGGCTTATGTACAGCAACAACCCCAAGCATTTCTAATCTCCATCAACTACTCTTTATTCGCCTTTAACCATTCCCCACAAATCTGAAGAAAATACGAAATTCTTATCTACTCTCGATATTACAGAATCATAATAAAATCATAAAGCTCTACATGTCTAAGAAGAAAACTGAGAGATAAACATGGGACACTGTTTTCTAGCCTCTATTTTCATCTCTTTTGGGTCAAAGCATCCTAAAGCCTTTACCTGTCTTTTCGGCTACTTCGGCCAGCCTGGTCACTGCTCTCCTCCTCAGCATCCCTCTGGTCCTCCTTGCTCTCTTCCCAGTCCTTGTAGGAAGAGACTCTGGACTTCTTCTTGTCCTCCCCATCGTCCTTCTCCTCTCGCTCCCTCCGTTTCAGGGAAGCCAACAAGTCCAGTCCCAGCAGTGAAGGGCGGGGAGCAGGAGCCTTGAAGACATGCTGCTCACTGGCTGCACTTTTGGTCTTACAAATAAGACCACCAACCTGAGAGTCTAGGTCAGTGCCTTCCAATCTATGGATCGAAGTATCCTCACTGGTATCCTCCATGACAGGCTCTGGGATTTCTCCGGAAGGAAGACAAACCATTTGGTATCAGACATAAGAGGGGTGAAGACTTGGCTCTGCTATAGCCCAAAATAACTGTAGTTATAGGTACATTTAGGGGGTTAACCTCCCCCTTAAGACCAAGATTTCTTTAGTACTTCTTGCTAAGACCTTTCCATCAAGTCATTGACAATCTCAAAAGATCCTCCTACTCCTACCCCAACATACATCAGAAATAGACAGAGACACACACACGTCCACCCTAAACACCACGACCAAGAAAGTATCATCCTCAGACCTCACTATGACACACTTACTAGAGCATGATGGTATCTACAATGGGAGTACAGAGGAAACACCATTAGATTTGAAGTCAGAAACCTGACTTCCAGGTTCTTAACATTTTCTACCTGTTAAATTATAAGCAAATAACTCAATGTTTGGTTGGGCATAATTTATGTATCTGTAAAATGGAAATACATTCTGCTTTATCTAATCCATGAGGTTATTGTGAGAATCAAACAAGACAGTTCTCTGAAACCACAGTTATATAAATGTAACTGTTACATTATATTACTTGCTGTGTTCCTATATACTGATTGAGTCCCACACTATTTTTTCACATGAGTTCTACATCTCCCTCCCTTTAAACTACAGATACAGCGACTTGCTGGGGTATATGGCTACCATCCATGTGATCCTTACTTCAGTGGCTTTTTTTTAGCTCAGCTGTGTTTTGTAGGAAAAAACCTGTCTCACAGCAGTCAAAATCTGTTTAATAACAATCCATGTTCACTAAAAATATTGATGAGAAGCTCTAGTTTAGAAAATGGTGTTTCTGAAAAGTATTTAGAAGACTGTAAGATTTCCTGGCACTACTTGTAACAAATTCCTCTTTACCTCCCATTACACACCATCCACTTATAAACATACGCTGATTCTGAGTGTTTGGACAATTCCCCTCATTCCAACAAGTCAATGAAGCAAATGAACTGTCAAGGGGTATCGTACCACCAGAATCCAGAATGATCTGCCCAGCTTGAATTAACATGCACAGCTCTATAGAGGAATATTGTCAAACAGACTAGACAAATAATACGGACACAGAAACAAGAACTGCATTTTGAAAAATGTCATCGGGTAGAAGAGAAAAGGGAAAGCTGCGTATTGGTGACATCTGTACATGTGCCAAAATCTAAACAGAAAGGCAGAAATATACAGGCTCAACTCAGAAGTAATCTGAACTAGAAAATACACCCTTAGAATGCCATTCTATGCAGAAGAGAGAACTTTGTCTCGTTGATGTTGTACTCAGTGCCTAGCAAAATGAACGTTTGATGAATAAATGGATGAATGAATTTAAACTGATGAAAGGAAAACAGGAAATGAAACATTTCTAGAGACAACAAGGAAAGACTCCAGCAGCACAGGACAAGGAGTCTGACAGCTAGATTTAGCTAGCTGCTGAGAACAAATAAGGAGTTAAGGGACTGGATTCTGGAGGGCTAATGGCAAAGAAGCAACATGGGGTGCGAGAAAAAGACTGGATTTACTCATTCAACAATTACTGAGTACCTTCTGTAAGCCAATCGCTGTTCTGGGCAATAGGGATAGAGAAAAAAATAAAAGAAACAAAAATCCTACCCTCTTGGAGTTAACAATCCAGTAGAGGAGATCAGCTGGTAGAGATACCACTGTGACAAAAAAGAGGCAGACACAAGAAGTCCTACTGGGCTCGGCGTCAGTCTGGGAGTGGGCTAATGCAGAAACCTAAAGAAGGGTGTCCATGGGCAGCATCCCTGGACCTCAGTGAGGCCGCGCTAGGCAGCAGTA
>NW_011906960.1:0-1162 GCF_000151845.1 Pteropus vampyrus
AACTTTTTCACTTTATAAACATTTTAATTTTTTTAACTTTTAACTTTTTAAATAAAACTTTGCTTTAAACACACATCGTATAGCTATACAAAAATCTTTCCTTTCTTTATATCCTTATTCTATAAGCTTTTATCTCTTGTTAAATTTTTAAATTTTTTTTTACCTTTTAATCTTTTTTGTTAAAATCTATGGCAAACGCTCATTAGCTTAGATCTACACAGAGTCAGAATCATCGATGTCTTCCACCTCCACATCTTGTTCCTTTAAGGGCAATAACATGGAAAGAGTTGTCATCTACTATGATAACAACACCTTCTTCTGGAACACCTCCTGGAGAACCTGCCTGAGACTCTTGAGGAAGTGTCACTATTTTCAGAAATATGCCCACGGTGGTTTGCATGCTTTGTTTTTTTCTCATGATAGATTTGCTTGGTAGATAATGCACCATGAACATTACTCTCTATTAAAAAAAACAACTTTAGGTGTAGGGATCCATGTTTTCAAACTTTTAAAGTTGCTTGTTGAAGTCTGCAAAAGCTTCTGCTATACCCTTCACTGTGAATTTTCTTGAGGGTTCTTCTTTCTCTTCTGAAGTTTTCTTTTCTCATGTCTCCTCTTCAAGTATATGTATTTCTGCTTCTGTTCCAACAACTCCTCCTTAGTTAATTCCTCAGGAACCACCTCTAGGAGCTCCTCGATGACATCCTCATCCATACCCAGGTTAAAGTTGTCTGCCATCTCAGTACAGCCTTGTTGATTTTTGCAGCCTCCCCATCCTTGGAAAATTCTTTGTGTTGTGGATGAATCTCTCGAGTGTCTTCTTCCAGATGCCATTCATGCACTCCTTGGTGACATCACCCCATGCCCAAGCAAGGCTCTTGATTCAGTCATAGATGTTGCAGTTCTTCCAGAATTGCATCATTGTCTTCTCAGTGTCTTTCTCAGTTGCAGCAATAGCCTTGGCAGAGGTCCTCACGAGGTAGTAGGCCTTAATAGCTGCTATAACTCCTTAACCCATTGGTTGGATCAAAGAAGTGGTGTTTAGAGGCAGAAGCACCTCTTTGATATTGAATTGAAGGTCACCAACACAAAGAGGATGTCTGGAAGCATTATCAACAATAAGCAAAATCTTAAAAGGTATGTTATTCTCTAGTACTACACT
>NW_011906961.1:0-1966 GCF_000151845.1 Pteropus vampyrus
CTGCAACTGCCACTAGCCATTGATGATCGTTCTTTCCTTCCTTTGGAAGGTTAAGAGGGAGAAGACGCAGTCTGAGTGGTTTCTGTCTTCATTCGGTAATATAAAAATAGGCTGTATCACTCCTAGAGTTGTAAAGAGGTTTAGTTGTCATGAACTTAGGCACTTTTTTCTTTGGTGTTAAGGTGGTGTTCCCTTTGCTTTTTTTGCGTTTTAAAATTGGGAGGTGAAGTCTTCACACGTGTCGTAAAAGTTTGATGATATCAGAGTAAAGTTTTCTTTATGGTATGTTTAAAGCTGTAGCATTTTTTGTACTGGCTTTAGATGTTTTGTTATCTTTATTGGTAGGCTTCTTGTTAACACGTGATAGGATTGGGGCCTTGATCCTAATTAACTTTACCTCAATTGATAGTCATTATATTTTAGCAGGGTATAAAGGTGGGGCCTTCTGTTCCATATTACATTCTCCCTAATTCACAGTATCATAAGCACCCCCAATTCCCATCCTCTGGAGGTTAAGAATAATTTTAGTCCATTTTTTTGGTATCAAAGTGTGGTGAAATGCTTCAGTCCAACTTTCTGTAAAGAATGTTTTTGATGAAGACAACTATTGTTGCCTTCTACTTGCTCTGTGGCTTTTTGTGTTTGTGTGCCTAATGAAGGCTTTCATTTTTTCTTTTTTAAAAAAGTTTGCAATAGTAATACATGAAAGCATTGTATAAATGAATTTTATTTTTTTTCCCCCTAATATGAAGTTCCTTAGTTTTACATCAGGAAATGCCCTGTTACTTACATTGATCCTGGTATTTGTTTTGCAGGAATTTATGTCGATGCGGTTAATTCCCTGGGCCAGACAGCACTTTTCATTGCAGCATTATTAGGCCTTACAAAATTAGTTGATATTCTGGTGGATTATGGATCAGATCCAAATCAGTAAGTACAATAACATTGCTATTTAGAAAATAAGTAGTGGTGTATCCTCATAAGATGAGTTGGGGCATTTGGAAACTAATTTGACAGGATATTAAAAGAACTTTTACTAACATATTGAAATACAATTATATACATATGATAAAACATACTTTTAACTGCTAATAAAAAGCAGTTTTGCTAGGCCCTATGAAATAAATGAAACTTATTAGTCATTAATTAATTAATTAGTCATTAACAACATGGTTTGCATATTTGTGTAGCACTTTGTGGAAATATGCAAACCATGTTGTTAATGACTAGCTAATTTGTATGATTTGTGTGATTCCCTTAAGCAGTTTAATGTACCCTACGACCAGGTTCTTCACGGTTAATATACTTGGCATTGCTTTATCAAGATGATTTTTGCCTGGCTCTTGTAGTCATGGTTTAAAAGAACCTGAGTTTAATAGTTGGTCCAAATTTTAATATGGAACAGCAACACAATGTAATGATTCATCTTCACTAGTGAACATCTCTTCTCTTTGTGTAGCATTTTTGCTTTTCACTAGATCTTCATTAGCACTAGATCTTCACAGCCACCTTCCTTGACAGAGAGGCGACAGCCATATTTTTACAATTCACATTGGACAGAACCAGAAATGGGTTTTGAGTGCTTACTGGATTCTAGCATATTTTCACAGGAATGCCAGAATGTGAACGATCATAAAAGTCATGTAATAGTGTTCCCATATTATATAAGGCGGTCTTGTTTAATGTACTTAAAAAAAAACCTTATTGATGGAAAATTTTGTTTTTCTGGTCTGTTTTTCTGTTGTTAATTAAGATTGCTTGCTTAGGGAGAGAGAACTTGGAAGTTTGGAAAAGTAAAAAAAAAAAAAAAATCAACCATTATGAGAATTCTGTAACATAGTGATAACACAGTGAACATTTTGCGCTGTTTCTATCCAGAATTTTTCTAGACACACATTCTACAGTCTCTCCTGTACTAATGTTTAATTTCAAAGCTCAGAAATAAAGGGCTAGCTCACCTGATATT
>NW_011906962.1:0-2516 GCF_000151845.1 Pteropus vampyrus
TGGGTGCCTGCCCTGTTCTTTCCAGAAACCTCGTTATGAGAGTAATAAATGTCTTCACATGCGTTAGTAGGTATGTGACATCATTAGTCTTGACATGCAAACTGATTTTTGATGGGGGTCTGACTAGTCTCCACGGATTGAACATAACATCTTGAAAGTTGGAGAGAGTTAGTACTTATCAAATATTTCATAAACTCCACTACAATTTCCAGCCTTTTTATATTTAATTTGGGGCTATAGAAATAATTCTAGCCTAATGGACTATAAGCAAAACTAGACTGCTCTTTCCATATTAATGCAACCTTAGAGGCCACATTTTGCAGTGTAAGAGGAGGGCTACCTAACCTGAATTAAATTGTAATATGAGCAAGAAATAAACTTTTGTGTTAAATCACTGAGATTTAGGGGTTTATCTGTTCTTGTAGCATAGACTATACTAATCTGATTAATACATACTGAATCAAACAAATTCAACAATGTACAGCTCTATACGTCCACTTCCACAAAGTGATGTTCAAAATATTTCATTGAAAACCACTTATCAAAACATAGACACTTCTAAGGCACATTATATTCTTTTCATGTCATTCACTTAAAAAGAAGAACAAAGATATATGCCATAAACAGGTAAATCTGTCTCCTCAAATGAACATTTCATTGATTTTCCTTTGAAATATTGAAGACTAAAATTGTTGATAGAATAAAAACATGTAACTCTTTTACTATATTTCATTATTAATCTAAGTTCAATCATTTTATTTTCCTACATAGTGCTATTAAGCAATAAGAAATCCACTTATGCCCTTAAAATTCCCTTCGATCTTATGCCCTTAAAATGTTATTATTGTATAATGATTTAAAGTACGATTTCACTCTGTTTAATCTTAAATTTAAGGTAAAAACTGATTTTTAGAGAAGAGTAAATAAAACTGAATACTTTTTGCAATGTAATTAAATCTATTATTTGTAGTATTCTGTCATGGTTTAAAGTCAATGTCAACATTTATCTTCTGTACTTACTTTCTATTCAACACTGAACAACTGAAATCCTCTTTGCTTAGAGATTTTTTAAAACTTCAAACTGAAGATCTTGATCGATGATGTTCAAAACGATTTGTTGATATGTTTGACTCAAATACACTGACATATATTCTGCCCTCCATGACAGATTATATTGATCAAGCTCAAAACAATTGTTACAATAGAGTATATCTACTAATTCTAATACTATTTCGACTCTACACCTTAAGGAAGTAATTCTGCTTTTAAAACACATATCACAAAATCACTTTTAAACATCATTGCCTTACCCTTCTGGTTATCTATTCTGGTATAATATTGATAACCTTATCTACTTTTTTTTCAGCTTAGCACATTTATCTTTTTATGATATCTGGCAGTTTTCTTTCTATGTAAATTACATATTTCTGCACAAAGAATGAACGTATCTAACCATGACTCCCAACTTTACATTCTATTAAGAGTTTTTCAGCTCTTAGAAACCCTGTTGTCTCTTACCTGACCTTGCCAGACAGTATTTTAAAATCATTGTCTATCTTAATTTCTATTGTAATCATTTTGTCTTCATTTTTGATTGTTGTAACATTTTCTACTTCAATTTCACTTTGTCATCTTTTGTCTGTTTTTTTTTTTTTTTCTATCCAAAATACTCACTGGTAACTAGCAAGAATCACCATTGGCTTTTTGACATCCAACACGTTTCCATTTCTCCTATACAAAATTTCCCTTGTGCCTCTGGGTTCATTCCTTAGTCCCATTCATATTCAGTAAACACTTTAAAGTCCAGCCACAAGAGGTAAAAGTAAGCATCCTTATTATGACCTTATGCTTGGCAGCACATTAATTTTATTTACATGGTTACTAAGACATATAACTGTGACTTCTTAGATATGTCATTTATCCAGATATCTTTATATCAATGCTTCTCAAACGAGGTCATCTTAATTTTCAGCTATTATCCCCAAAATTCATCCCAGTAGAAAAAAAATTACCAATCTTTTTCAGTTTTCCATATTCCACCCATTTCCTGCATATCTCTAGACTCATTCTCTATACTCTCTCTGACATATATTTCAGTTGTCATTTGATCTATATGGTATTTTACACCTCTGTGCCTTCACGCATGCTGTCCCTAATATTTGGCATTCCCTTCTTTTATTTTCAAGCTGAAAACACTCATCATTTAAGGTTCGATTCAAGTATCACCTCCTCTGGAAAGTTTTCCTTAAGTCTGGCTCGGGATGCCCTCCTCTTCACTCCCAATGCAGCTTGCATCCATCTACCACAGCACTTGCTGCATGGTACTATCTTTGCTCTTTACGTGTCTTCCCCACTAGAATACACTCACTCAGGGTAGCTACCAGGCCTTTTATCCTTTATACCTACAACCTAATGTGGTATATGATTCATATGAAAGTTAATAAATTTTGAGTGACAGATTTCAGATGACCTATTCTTTATTTACTTTGATAACACCATATCACCCCTTTCTCCTA
>NW_011906963.1:0-1775 GCF_000151845.1 Pteropus vampyrus
AAATCTTCTGCTCATATGGTTGACAAGCTGCATGACTAATTGCAAAAAAGACCAGTAATTTATTGGAATAAAAAAATCGAGGTCATTTAGGCAGAGTTTAAACACTTTGTTCCTAGCCAGTTTTCAAAATGACTGTAAAGAACTGTTGGTCTCTAATGAGGTGGATGCGCATCAAAGCCTTTAGCTGACTCCACTGTTCTTTTGGTGGGTTCTCTGTTCTGCGGCTGTTTCTCCAAATGTTAATTGAATATTAAATGTTTATACTACCCATTACACGGCATTTTGTATGCTTACATTAATTTCTCTTCATGATATTCTATTTGAGAGGAAAAGCAACTCAATCAAAAAGATCAGGAATCAAAGTCAGAAGGGATGAAGTCCCAGTTTGTTATTTCATAGCCTTGCCCGAAGCCAGTCACCTCTCTGCCCTCAGCTGCACACTGTAAAACTGGGTAACACCTGCTCTGCATACTTTCCAGGAATGTTATTAAGTCAAGTGAGATATGAATGTCATACTCATGTGAACATGAAAACTATAAACCTCCATATAAGGGCTACTTATTATGGAAGAGGACATGTTAACATTTTCAAATCCCAGGACCACAAACAAGCAATCAGTGCATAAAATCAACTAAAAACTGAAAATATTTCTCTTTATTCTGGGATAAATACTTTTCTGGGCCTCGGTTTGCTCACCTCTTTCTTTTGTCTTTTACTGTGAGGGAGGGGAAAAAACCTCTCTGAGCCTCATTTTTCTCACCAGCAACAGGCAGAGAGACATAGTAAACTACAAATTCCACCACTGCGATAAGTGATAAATACGGAGGAAATGGAAAAGATGCTTGGTGGCCAATGATGCTATCCCTGAGGAGGTGGCTACGGAAGGGTGTAGGAGAAGCAGGAAGCAGCGCAGTATCCCCATCTCCAGGCTAAGGAAACCAAAGTGGGCCTCGAGAGCAAGGAGAGGAGACTGGAGAGGCAAAAGGGGCTAGATCACACGGGGGCTTACCGGCCACATTAAGGATTTTGGACTTTCTCCCGACATCAATGGGAGACCTGCATATTCTACCGGAAGAGTCTTCCCAGAGCATGGCCGATCCTGCACTCCTCCATACAGGCACTTCCAGTGATGATACCTTCCAAACAGATTCCAAATTCTTTAACCACATGGTCACGCTCCTTCATAATAAGGGACTAACCTATAATTTCAAACATTTCTTCCACTCCCTTCCTATGTGTCTCTTACACTAGCCAGACGCATTATGTCCCGTGCGGCAAACACTACCACACAAAGCGTCCTCTCTCACAAGTGACTTGCACCATTTCCTCCCACCCCTTCCTGCCCTTCATTTTCTGGCAGCGACCTACTCACATTTTGTGGCCACCATCTCCAAGAAGCCCTCCCAAATTCTCCCACATCTGGGGTCTCTGAGGGCCCCGAACCTGCCTACAACTCCGCACCTGTCTTAATGTGCTTTTCATGTTCTACCTTGTAGTTATTTGGATATTTTTATTTTCTCCTGTAGTTGATTCATAAGCTATTTGAGCATAGGAGCCATGCTCTAATCATCTTTGTGTTTTGTGTGCCAAGTCCATAATAAAGGTGGGTGAATGTTAAATGAGGCACGCTAAATAAAAATAAAAAATTAACCTACTGCTAAGCTCGGAATACTGCCTTTTCAGGTCTTAATATGATAGTCATCAATGTCATCTCTATAAAAGTAAAATAGCATCTGAGGAATCATTTTTTATTTGCTGCTAATTTTCCAAATGTA
>NW_011906964.1:0-2410 GCF_000151845.1 Pteropus vampyrus
ACCTTCACCTCTCCTTTCCAAATTAACCATTTTAAAGTCAATGTAACATCACACTTTCTTTTATTAGAAGTTAGCCTGGTACAGTTAACATCAAAATTACTAAGTGACTAGACTAGTGTACCTTCATTTCTATGGTTAATTTTGATGGACTTTAAAGTTAGAGATGGAGCATCTATTCTTTGAATGCTCCAATTGTTTTTATATCCCTTTATTATTTTATTTTATATAAAGTTAAGCTTAGAGATATTTTCCGTTTTGTTTTTTTTTAAATTTTTTAGCCAGCTAGAATTCAGTGTGTGTGTGTGTATATATAGTTTTTTTTTTTTTTTTGGCAGAATTTTCAGTCTTCTAGCACATCATTTGTGCCACACTTGTCCTCTGGGTATGACAACTGTCATTTACCTGACATAAAAGAGCATCTGTGCATGTGAAATTAACTGCAATAAGCTCTCCAGAAATTTATCAGGATTGGTTCCTGAGGGGAATATTGAAATAGGATCTGTCAAAGGGTGGGAGTGGTGAAGCAAGAGAGCTTTATCCACAAATAAAAATAAAATGCACTTTGGAGCAAGGTGCTCACCTGGAATGTGTGTCTTTAAATATGTTAAGCATACAATGCAGAAATAGCCTTCTTCTGTGAAGAATATTTCGACCAAGGGCACCATATTCCATCCTTCTGACAAAATGCATATTCCCCATCAAAAATTAAATTTATCATTTTGAAAGGCTGTTAAAAAAAAGTACTTCAAAGTAATTCTACTTGATTAAATTGAAAGCATTGGACAAGTCCAATTAAAATATCCTTTGAGTTTGTAGCTTCAAAAGATTTTGTTTTAGTTTTTGGGTTTTTTTTGTTTTTTGTTTTTTGTTTTTGGATTGGTGCATTTTCATTTGTTTTAAGGTTTTCTCTCTTAGTATTTTGTCTCCTAGTGCCAGATGAGTATTGATATGATAAGAGGTTTAGTGATGTCACTTTCTTTTTGAAAATATTCACTATAAGGTGCTGTTTAATTTATGTTTTCATTGTGGTGCACCTTTTTTGACATTTGCTTGCATTTTATCTGAAATGGGCTTTTTAGGCTTTTTTCCAAAATCCAATCATTTTTTTCTCAGAAACTTTTTTCTATTTGACATAAAACTTACTTTAAAAGTCTAATGGCATCAGAAGGCAATCCTAAGTCAGTTAACTATTACTCTAGCTAACGCGGTTACATATAAGACTTTTATTTCTAATTAATGTGTTTCCTATCTATGCACCACTAACTTTCTTTATACCTTTCTTAGCTTGAATCCAACCTATATCACAGTAACTTACCTTAATAAATTATCGTATTTTAATAAATTATTATATTGTAGTAAGGAATGGGAGTGTCTTGAAAGGTTATTTAGGCCAATCAACTAAAGATACTTAAAACGCTACTATTACAATCTTCGCCAAGAAGAAGTTCCCATATGCTCTAAATTTCTAAATTGTGATTAAGATTTCTAATGAGAATGGGAGAATATAGGGCTTAAATTCAGAAGCAGAATTTCACCTATTAGTCAGTTTTTCTATATAATGACCTGTCTCCCTGAAATTTTGACCAATTCTCCATTGACAACTGGGAATCAGTCAAGCAATTTAAATTCCCTTTCCATGTGACATTTGCCATCAATAAATCCTTTCTTTTTATATGCCATACCTTGCCAGTTCCTTACCCATATGTTATAGTTTTTAGTTTCCTCCTCGTCACAGATAACTCAAGTAGATCTTATCCAAAAGTCTTTTTTAAAATATGTGCTGCTACTAGGTAATATTTCCTTTCATTTATACTTAAGCAGTTCTTAATATTACTATCATTTTTATTAATATTATCATTATATCTAAGAATAGGACTCTGTTTTTTTATTTCCTTTTAAATGTAAAATTATTAGCTTAAATTTGTCTTATCTGTAAGTTCTGAAATTTTAGTTATTTAGCTCATTTTAGCGTTCTTCTTTGTGTCCTCACGATTTTATTCTAGACATTAAAACTGAGTTAAGAATGGAGTCCCATAGCCTATCACTAGCAAACTACTCCCTGACTAACTCTGGTAGTCACCCATACCTATTTACGAATGAATGAATGAATGAATGAATGAATGAATGAATAAATAAATAAATAAAGTTTAAATGAAAACCATCATTATAGATATTCAATTCTAATTGTTGATTTACTATACCAAACACCATACATAATAAATTTTAAAAGTTGGTCTCCATTACTAAGTACTTTATACTCTAAGGGAGTGCAGTTTGTACACAGGTAAAAGAAGTAAAAACAAGTAAAAATGAATCATTATGGTATAGACACTTAAAAATATGACTTTGTACAACTTAGGGAACACTGAAGGAAAATATTGGTGAATATAATTCGCTAGAAAAAAAGCTA
>NW_011906965.1:0-1912 GCF_000151845.1 Pteropus vampyrus
AATCCGAAGAGCTGATGCTGGTAATAAAAAAAAAAAAAAAAGACGAGCAAAGAAGACTGGAATCAGAAGTACATTTAGCTTCTCTTTTCATGAAGATGGAGCCAGCAGTGAGGAAGGAAGCCCCTGGCCCCCGCAAAGCCGAAGCCAAAGCAAAAGCTTTGAAAGCAAAGAAAACAGCTCTGAAAGGCGTCCACAGCCACGAAAAAGAAGAAGATCCACACGGCACCGATCTTCTGACAGCCCAAGACTCCGTAGCTCTGAAGGCAGCCCAAATATTCTCAGAGAAGCACCCTGTGGAGAAACAAGCTGGACACTCCACCATCATCAAGTTCCCCCTGACTACCGAGTCAGCCATGGAGAAGGTAGAAGACAACAGTACACTGTGTTCATTGTGGATGTCAAGGCCAGCAAGCACCGGATCACACTGGCTGTGAACAAGCTCTGTGACATTGATGTGGCCCAGGCCAACACCTGATCAGGCCTGATGAAGAGAAAAAGATATACTTTCAACTGGCTCTTGACTGTGATGCTTTGAATGTTGCCAACAAAATTGTGATCATCTATAGTAAATCCAGCTGGCTAATTCTAAATACAAACATTTTTGACTGTTAAAAAATGTATATTTAGCTTCATAATATTGAGAAGAATATTACTGTTCATGCAATGGCTTTCGGTTAGAATATCTAAATAGGATTCTTTCTCAGGAACAATACAAAACACCATAGGTGGTCGGTAACAGGTTAGATAATGACATAAAATAGGACAGAATTGTTCGGAACTAAATTACCTCTTAGATTTCCCATAACTGTAATTTCCACTGTGTTATTAGCTCTGTTACAGGTTTTTTTTGTTTTTTGGTTTTTTTGTTTGTTTGTTTTTTTACAAATAGAGGGAAAAAAATGTTCTTCAAAATCTCTAATCTAAATTGCCTCAATTCAGGCCTTTAAACATTCCAACATTTCTTTAATTCATCCTTTAAACACGTTTTTTTTTCACATTCCAACTACAGATCAAAAATACTGTTTTCAGTTCGAGATTGGTTGAGTCCATAGATGCGAAGGGCCAACTCTATAGTCAATTTTTATGTGGATTTTCGACTACACTGAACTTGGCATTCATAACTCCCCATTGTTCAATGGTCAGCTATAGTTTCAAAGTCATGGAACTGAAGTTTAAAATTGGAAGATACTGTAGAGACCTAGTTCAACTCATCATTTTCTGCTGAGTGCACTCAGGGCAATGGTGTGACTTCTCCAAGATCACTCAATTGTGTTCAAGCTACAGCTGTAAATTCCACTTTATCCCATACCTCAGTGCATTGGGAGGTGATGCCAGGTAGAGGTGATTCTGTCAAAAGACAACAAACCCACTGACATCTCTCAAGCTAGGGACCAGTGTCCCCAGGCCTTTTGCCCGTGATGTTCTCACATTTTGACACAAAGTAAACTGAGACCTCAGATTTACTTTCTAAACACACAATGAAATTTCAGTATAACCATTTAACTCTGTAAAAGGAGAAATCATTTTGAAAAATATTTTATCCCAAGAAAAACAATACAAAGTGAAATAACACAAGCATGAAATTGAAATATTTCATATCATGGTCAGAAATCATCTTGATATGACCATGGATCTCATAGTGAAAAATGCATTTAAAAATTCAGTTGCGTTTGATTTTACAAGAATTGTAACAACTCAGTTTTTTTTCCTTTAAATCCAGAATCACCTCCTCCTAGATCACTTTCCCACACGCCCATTCTCCTGACTGGCTTGTGTTCCTCTCCCTGAGTCCGTACGTGTCTCTGTCAAGAGACTCCGGTCACTGCACCAGCACTGTCATGTTCCTGCTTCCCTCACCAGACTGGACCCTCTCTACTCCGAGACTGCGTTTCCCACTGCGTATGAGAGGGCT
>NW_011906966.1:0-1518 GCF_000151845.1 Pteropus vampyrus
TACAGAGTGTGAAGGGGTGTGGGGACAGGGCCACCTCATCGCCCACCCCGGGAAGCAGTGGTATACACGTCCAGCTCCGTGGGGACAGCCCCGTGGTGCAGCGCTGGCACAGAAAACGGCACAGAGTCTGAGCCCATCTCATGAGAGACGCACAGAGCTTGAAAGCAGCGCAGGGGGGGCGGGCGAGCCCGCTCACACCTTTCAGCACCCCCCTAGCTTCCTGCAGCGGGCTCGCCCCATCTCTGTAGCCATCACGGGCGAGCCGAAACCGAGTGTAAGAGGCTGCTCGGGCTGTGGCACTGCCTGCCCACTGCCTGGGCCACACACCTAATTCCTTCCACACGATATTAATTCAGTTCTCAGCTGATTAGGTGCACACGTAGGAGCCAGTGCTTTCTGGGGAGCAGAGAACTGTGGGAGCACAAAGGGCTGACTGGAGGCCAAAGCAAGTGGCCCAGACCAGAGGCCTTTGGCCCAAGAGTCCCGGCCACCCAGCTCCTTCCCCAGTGCCAGTCAGTCATGGGCCAAGACCCTATCTCCCGTGGGCCCAGCTGGTGCCCACAGGGAGACTCGGCGTGAGCTCGTGTTCAGGACCAGGGCCAGCTCCCCCACCAACCCCCCCACCCCCAATGCCGCTGGGCCAAGCTCTGCCCTCGTGCCGGAAGAGTCCATCCCGCAGGAGCCACCACGTCCCTCAAAGAGGCTTGTCTGTGTGGGCGAACAAACATCTAGTCTTCCAGGGACCAGGCCAGGCTCCTGTGGTGGCCCGTCCACCCAGGGGCCCTGCTCAGCGCCCTGCTCACAGGAAGCAGACGCCAGTGGCCCCTCCCACATCGACCAACACCCCCTTCTGATGGACAGGCTCTGTGCTTCCGGAAGCATCTCACCGCCTCCCCGCTAAACCTGGGATCCAAGGAGAAACTGGCGTTTTCCTCCCAAAAAGCCTTCAAGGCCTTTCTCCAAGCCTAATCAGGAAAGCAAAATGAAAAGCTGTGAGGCCCTCCTCCACTAGGTCAGGACGAAGGCTGCATGCGGGGGCAGCAGCCAGACAGGACCAGGAGAGGGAGCAGCTGCGTTCTGCAGACAGCCAGAACAATCTAGAAGGACACTCCCTGTAGGCAGGCTCACTCAGCACCATTCACACGTCTTGGAGCCTGGAGCCGTAAGTCACACGCAGGCTGGGACACACCCACCCTCCACTTCCCCAGAGCGGCCACAGTCTGGCCACCAGGGCCTCTGCAAGGTGCTGCCGAATCAAGGACAACAAACCCGTTTTGCCGGCTCACTGCTGTACCACGAGCTGCCAGGGACGCAAGCCGAGAGCGGGTCAGCAGGACCTACACGGCGGCCGACAGCCCGCGGGCAGGGGCAAGCCCGAGTCGGACCCAGAACCACGACTGCTTCTTCAAAAGCCTCCCGGAGCGTGAAAGCCGACATTCTCTGGGGACGATCTCAGGTGGGCATCCCGTCTCACTGCCTCGGGTCCAACCAGGCTGCCCGGCTTTGCGGGGTGGCTTT
>NW_011906967.1:0-1116 GCF_000151845.1 Pteropus vampyrus
GCCTCCTTAAAAGTTGCGAAAAATAAAAGATCTCAGCAATAGACAGAAAGGCTCCAAGTAGGAGCCCAGGAACCAGCTTTGACCTCCCTCCTACTCTGTACCATTGCTTTCAGTGTTAACTCACTACAACTTACCTGTTGAGCTCTTCTCATTTTCATGCTTATGTAAATTCCACGTGAGTGTATAATAAAAATCCTAGTCCCGGTCTGCATCGTTAGGTCTAAGTTAGAAGTGGTGTGAGTTCATTGTCTCCTGTAAAATTCGGTTGGCAGTAAAACAACATTTGTGAAGCTAGCTCATTGTGCTTAGATACTGATGGGTTTTCTGCAGGTTTGGCCATTTGGTCTCAGGAGGAGTTCGGGTGCAGCGGGGTAGAGGGTGGGGTCAAGCATGAGGTTAGGTTTTAGGATCAACGGGACAAGAGTTCTGGGAGTGCTGGTCCTGGGACAATTTGCCAGTCTGTGAACTCAGGCTCGAGGGATGTGGTGGGTTCCTGGGCTAAATTCAACGCGATCCCTCCATGCTTTTCATCACCTACCTTTGAGTCACATTCATGTGACCGAGCATGGACACATGTGACCTGGCATGACTCTTCCCGTTCTTGCGACCCAGCATGAACCACGTATTCTTTCTGCAGGCAGACTTTGCTCTGCATTTTTATTAAGCACGGTAGAGAAGTTTTAGGAGGCTTTTTTCGTGGTTCCATTGTGGTGAGGCAGTCGGTGTCCCTTTGGCTCCCCCAGGTGGTGTGTGGTGGGACTGCCATGGGAGGGAAAGGTTTCTGAGAAGCTTCCTGTGTGCAAGGAATGGTGTAGGGTGTGAATAGAAGGTTGATCGGAGGAACTAGGAGAGGATTGTTTTGGTGTGGAAAACTTCGGGTTTTGTTATTTGTGATGTAAGATAGTAAGCGTGCCTAGAAGCACTAAAATTGGTTTATCTATTTTTTGCTTTATATTATATAGCAACTGAAGATATTTGGGTCCATTGGTGTACAGGTAATGGGGAACCGCTTCTATCTTAATTCTAGCCCGCATTTCCCCAACTCTAAGAACAACTTTCATAGAGATTCCGATTGATGGAGACAGTATTTGTGAATAAAGAAATTTGGAGAGTTTG
>NW_011906968.1:0-1937 GCF_000151845.1 Pteropus vampyrus
AATTGTTAAAAATCTCCCCAACCCTTTCGCAAGAAGAAATAACAAACAAAAGAAAACAGATAGCTGCAGCTTGTTTGATGTGTAGAAATAAATCCTGAGCAACAAAAAGACTACTTTTTCTGGCTGAAAGCCAGCCTGACATTACATCTGGTCATGTCTTAATTCCTCCTCACTCAACTATACCTGAGGAAGAAACCAAAAGCCAATAGCTCGTTCCCGCCCCTCTCCTACAATTCTATCCCATTCCACGGCCCATCTCCACTACCAAGTACATCGTTAGCTCTTATTCCCACCAATAAAGTGCTGTAATCTTATTCCACTTAAAAGCAGTGCTGGAAGAAACCGGGGTGAAATGTCCTGGAACTAGCCTGCTGCCTTCCATCCCAGCAGAACAAACAGAGATGCTGGGCTTGAAGACCCGATCTCTCAATCCATTTCCTGGTTATGAGCAAATCACATAGCTTTTCAGAAGCTCCATTCTCTCATCTAGAAATGAGAAGAGTGATAACCACAATGCAAATTTTTTATGAAGATCGAGTGAAATAAAGTTCGCTAATGAAATAAAGTGCTAATGTTTGTTAGAGCAGAGCTTCTCGGACATTGATGTGTGTATAAAAACATGTGGATGAAATACAGACTCCGCTTCTGTAGTCAGAGGGAGAGTCTGAGACTCTGAATTCCTCACAAATTCTCAGGTAATGGCAAAGCTGCTGGTCCATAGACCAAAACGTGAGTCGCAAGCTGTTTGCCGGGCTGTCCATTACGGAGGCCACTGACCACACGTGGCCATTTAAATGAATTCATTTAAATTAGATAAAATTTAAAATCCAGTTTGTTAATTGCAGTAACCACATTTCAAGAACTAGTTGATAGTCACCTCTGCTAAAACCTGGGGGAGGAGGTGGGGAATTGGATAGAATGCCGTGAAAGTCATTTTGGGGACTCAAAAGAAGCTGTGGGTATGGTAGCCACTGGGCAAGCTTCTTTTCAGCTCAACTTTCTCTGCTTTTTAGAAAAATTATGTCTGGGACGATGGCTAGAGCCAACTCTATAGGATTGTGGGCTGTGTCTCACAAGAGGCTACTATCTCCACCCTTGTTGTTTTCCACTTCCCTTTTCTGTTTTTTCTGAAGGCTGACCTTGATGTTCAGTGATGCCTCTTTTAGTTTGGATCAAAGTCCTGGAAGTAGAGAGGGAGGGAGAGTAGAGGAGGCTACCACTATAATGTAGAAGAGGCTCCTGTGGTTTCAATAGAGTCCCACGTTCGCCCACTCACACCAGAACTGAACGTTAGGTCCTGCCCTAACCACCCTGGCTCATAAAGATGGAGGCAGCTCCTGACAGGTAGGGGCTGCAACTGGCTGAAGCGACAAGGGAGAGAAGGAAAAGAAGCACCCTGAGAGGGGTAGCATCCATCAATGACACTTCCCCGTCCCCTTGGCCCTCAACTTACTCTCCCTCTCCTTTATTCCATTTGGATCAATTGCAGGCTCCTTCTCTCCTACTTATAGTCTATAAAGGCCAATATTTCAATGACGTGGCACCTAAATTGAGCCTGCATTTTTTTCACACTGCAGTTTGATTTTTAATAGCTTGATTAACTAAGACAGCCAACTCAGGTGAATCACCTTACTCGTAAGGACTCTACATCTGACGCATCAGCTAATCCCTGACAGCTCCACTTCCAACATCCTTCCAGGATCTGCTTGCCCTTCCCTGACTCCACTGCTATCACCATGATCCAAGCCACCACCGTGATCCGAGCCGCCACCATCTCTCACCTGGATCCCATGGTCCACTCCACCTTGTGATTCCCCCCTTGGCCTCTGACAGCCAGAATGAGACTTTAAAACTCAGGTTAGATCATGCCATTCCTCTTCTCAGAACCCTCAGATCACTT
Source organism: Pteropus vampyrus (assembly GCF_000151845.1). Classification (NCBI taxonomy): domain Eukaryota; kingdom Metazoa; phylum Chordata; class Mammalia; order Chiroptera; family Pteropodidae; genus Pteropus; species Pteropus vampyrus. The sequence continues at coordinate 1,901 of NW_011906968.1, forward strand.
TCTACTTAGAGAGAATCTAAACTCTTTACCATGACCT
>NW_011906969.1:0-1618 GCF_000151845.1 Pteropus vampyrus
TTTAATTAAAATTGGGATGTTTTTAGAATTATCAGCATTTAATAAAATGCAGACATACAACTTTTTATTCTACCTGGATTTCTTAGTCAAATAAGTTCATGTTATAGCTGCTACAAAATTTGTCATGATGGCTGTTTTAATGTCTCATGAAAGTTTCATAAGTAATTTAAATATGATTGTTAAGAAAAAGTGAATTAAAGTTTTTAAGTGAACTTTTCAATAATAATTGTTTTATGAGGTCTACTTGAATAGTTTCCCAAATCTCTCTGGTAACTTACACTCTTAGTGTTTTGCTGAGTTAAATGATAGAAGTTCATTGAATAATATATAGATCACTTTTTAAAAAGCTAAAATACCAAAACATTAATTACTAAACATAGGTTTATCTACTTTGGTAAATATGTCCTATGCTACAGTGAAATACTGTACCTTTAAAAAAAGCACATGCTTCTAGAAATTATGAAATGTATTCATAGATTTGCCAATCTACAGACTGCTAGTGTAGCACTTCATCATTACTAGAAATTAAGGTTTTCAAGGGTTAAGAATTCTAATACATGTAATTAAAACTACGAGAAATAGTAAGGAAAATAACTCGGTATACAAGGAAAGTAGGATGTATTTATGGTAAAAAGGTATGGAGATGTATTTTTGTTAAGGGAAAAAATAATTTTATCGTAAAGTAAAACAACTTTCAAAATGAGGAAGAGGAAAAATGACAAACTAAATGGATATAGAAAGTTGGAGAGAATTTTACTTTGTGTAGTCAAGCTGGCTAAAATGGAATAAATTTACTATACGGATTTTTTTAAAAAGATTTATTATCAGTAGTGTACTTATGCAAAACTAAAACTTAATTTTCTTTCATCTACTAAAAGGACAAATTTTTCTTGGACTATTGGTCTGCTGTTGATAAGCTTATGAAAGGTTGGTTCTGCTTTACTTTTTAATTGGCCTAGAAAACAAAGATCCTGTATTTTATAAAAATAATTTCCTATGCTTCATGTCTGATGACTTAAGAAAACAGTCTTCTCTATTAAAAAGAGCTATGTTTTTGTTTTGTTTTTACATCTATATAACTTTCTGTATTTGCCTGAAATGTCTGTCACTTTGGTTAATGGATAACTAACTATATGTCATTTCATTGACCTATAATCCTATTTGACTGTTTTTAAAACCTTTTGACATATGTGACAAAATTCCCCCAGATCAAATTCTAAATGAAGCCTTTTTGACCTCAAACTCATTTTGGAATTTTTAAGAAAGCCTCTGGCACATCTTAAGAATCTCAAAACATTTGTTCTCTCCTTATAAAGAGATGTTAGACTAATTAGGCTTATTTGATACATAGTCATGTAGAATTTAATGATGGGGATATGTTGAGAAATGAGTCATTAGGCAATTTTGCAGTTTTGAGGAACATCATAACGTGTACTTACACAAACCCAGAAGTAATAAACCTTTAGGTTCTAGCTTTATGGATATATGTCATTAATGTGTTCCAGAAATTATATAAAATTTTTAAAAATCTATTATGTAGTATCAGTCATAATTCCAGTTATCATCTTAAAAATATCGTGTCACAGAAATAACCAAATTTCCTTGTCAACTGCATTAA
>NW_011906970.1:0-2515 GCF_000151845.1 Pteropus vampyrus
TCCCCTCCGGTGTTAATTCCTAATCCTCGCATTTATTTGAAAAGCACGTTTTTCAAAGCACCGTTTTAAAACCTTTCTGAAGTTTTCCAAAAAAGTTTTCTCTCGGTATTACCAACACCTGAAGCAGGGCCGGGTATGTCTCCTGGGGGGCATGTGGCGGTCAGCGAGGCGACCAGTCGGAAGGAGCTGCGTCATGTCTGCGTGGAGTGACAGGCTCCCCTGGCCGTCAGGGCTCAGCGCGGGCTCTCCTGCCAGAGACGGTGACTGACAGGGCAAGGCTCCTCCTGTTCTTCTAGAAGCTCCCTTTGCCATTCCCGTGGATGTCTTGATGTCTTTATGTCTTTCTGGCCCTTCCGCACTGTGCTGAATACTGTAGCCTTAGGCTTTCTCCCCCTTACCAGGTGTCAGGAATGGGAGGCCCCCAGCACACCCCCTGATGAGTCACAGGTCGGCTGCCCAGCATCACCCGTGGGCCCAGGCTCGGCCCTGTGGGAGGGGTGGTCCAGCAGAGGACAACGAGGCAGCAGACCGCTGGGCCATGGAGTGGAAAGAGAACAGCTGTGCTCTGACTTGTCGAAATAACTCCCTGAGTGTTTCGAGTGGTGGAAATGTGTCCTCATTAGTTTTAGAGTTTGCTGCCATTTAGAAAATTCTGGGTAGGCCTTAGTATTTTCTTATCTTTAAAGAGAATGAACTTAATATGTATTTTATTGACAAGTTATTGGTGCTTGGGGTCTAGTGTTAATTATTTGTGTCTAGTAAAAAGAATAAGGCAGGGCCGCTGCTCCCCTGAGTTAATAATAGTGTCCGTCTAGACCCCCCAAAAGCTCGAGGGTCAAAGTAGAAGTCGCCGATCATAGCCATAAAAACGATCATATGAACTGATGATCTCAGAGCCGAGAGGAGAGCTAAATCACACACAGATCCTTAAAGTGTCACAGTCCTTTTCTCGCTCATGAATCCAGGGCAACCGTAACTCCCGGAGATGGTCGTACATCGTTTTCCTCGGAGAGTCGGTGAATTTCATTTGTTTAATTGCGTCATTCAACAAATTCGCACGTGTGCGTTTTAAAATACAGGCTTTATCCTTATTCAGGTCTGGCGAAGCCGAGCGATCAGGAGAGGGCGACTGCTGGAAAGACAGTTTGCTCCTTCCAGCTCGGCAGAGGCGGGAACGTGCCACACGTGGGGGCCGTCGGGAGGCGGAGGGAGCGAGGGCAAAGCGCTGGCGAGAGCTTTTGCTGTGGCTTCTCGGGAAGGGACCGGGACGACGCAGGGTGTGCGGGTTCAGGATCGGCTGGTTTGAATAGTTTTAGGGCTCTGGGGAAAGAGCCTGGCTCTAGTTGTCTGGCAGCCGGCCCCAGGGGATTAGGGCAGGGACGTAGTAGTAGCTTGGTGTGTGAGCCCCACAGAGGAGAGGGGGCCGCGAGCTCTGGGGAGCTGGCTTGCAATTGAAGCGTGTGCTTCCCTCACTAAATGCTAGCGTGGGAAGTGTCAGCAAAGCTGCAAATGTCAGAGCATTAGGAAATGCAGAAAAAGAACCCCCAAAACCACAATGCAGCATATACGTGTGTGTGTGTGTGTGTGTGTGTGTGTGTGTGTGTGTGTGTGTGTAAGCATACACACTCATAATATTTATTCAGTGAATTTGGGGGAGGGGGGGAAGGGAGGATGCTGTCCACTGTGTACCTGATGGCGATTTAGCAGGAAAAAAATATTTAAAATTTTTAAGTCGCCCTGCCCTTATGGAAGCCGAGTTTATCAAAGAAATAATTATGTACTATAACCTCAGAGACTGAGAAATCGCGTGGGGGAAGCCAGGCCTGGTAGGAGGACGGAAGACGGCAGCTCGAGGCGGGCCTTCCGGCGGTGGGTGATGTCGAGGCAGAGAGGAGTCCAGGGGAGAGTGTGGGCGGGTGCGCCGGTACCTGGGGAACCCCAGCAGCACAGTCGCTGGGAGGGGATCCAGCTTGTCCAGCTCAGGGAAGAGTAACAGGCCCCCCCCCCCGTGGTATCCTGGGGACTCGGGGGAGGGGCAGGACTGTAGGACTTGAGGTCGCAGAGGTGACCAGAAGGTAGATTCCGGAGGAGCTTGGCGACCATCCAGGAGCAGTGGGAAGCTGTTTGCGCATGTGTCTGTGATGCTGGAAACTCAAGCCGTTGAAGGCAAGAGGTCAGCTTTAGCCTCTTAATGCAAACTAAATAGCCATCACCCACCTCTTATTTTCTTGTCTTCCGTACTATTAAATATTTTTATATTCATCTGAGATGGCTTAGTTTGCAAATAGGGAAGCTTAATACCTTTCTCCCCAAAGGTCTAAGTTGGAAAGAATTTTTTTTTAGGTTTTAAACAAGTCAAACGAATAAAAATATCTCCATAGACTACAGAAGGTACAGGTTCAGGTCGTGATCGTTTTGAAATGCCTTTCTGTCATTGAGTTCCTGGGCATATACATGTGACATTTAAATAAAATGAAATACAATGTTAAAAACCGCCACCGTTCTATAAATCTAG
>NW_011906971.1:0-2489 GCF_000151845.1 Pteropus vampyrus
TTGTTGTCGTCCTTACTCTATCAACACTTAGAGTAGCAGGAGAAGATTCAAAATAAATAGCCATACAAGATGGTAGGGAAGGAAGCAGCATTAGCCACGAGATTGGACCATGGCACTCAGGAAGCAGGATAAAGGTTTTACAGGTCAATCAAAAAAGAAGATGAAAGGGCAATGATCAGGACAAAGTAGAACATCAACAAACAAGCAAACAGACCACAGGCCAGGAAAGGGTGTGTGAGTGACCCTGAACCTGATGTGAGCCAGATAATACAGCCACTCCTGTCATTCTCCAGCTACAAGACAGAAAATTTATGTGAAAAGGGAAATATAAATCAAGGCCATTTTCTTTGTAGAAAGATTTGAGGGAATGTTTCTTAGGCATCACCCAGACTGTCAACTCTTTAGGGCAAAGCCTGCTGGAAAAACCAAACCACGGCCTCAGGAATTCCTAAGTAGGTCACAAAATTCAGTCAGGCTGAAATATTTTGCTTCTCTTTTCTCATTTCCACCATTCAAAAGGATAGGATTTGTCTCCCTAAGGTTTTTCCTTCTACTTCATTCTCTTTTTTTTATGGGGGAGAAGACGGGGAGGGGTGTTAGTTTAGGCCTTAGTTATTTTTTTTCTAAGACTTTCTGCCTTTATTAAGCCTATTTAAGTTTATTTTGCTGTTTAAAATAAAAGGCATGGGGAGAGAGCTCCCTTCATCTCCGTTCGGAGACAACGTCTAAAATGTCAGGCAAAATTCTATCAGTTCTATGTCTGCGTTACAGAGTAATTTCTATCCTAAGGGAAAAAGTTAATACTTTACTTTTTTAAATGATCTGCTGTATATCAGTAACTCCGGAAAATTTCAAAATCCTTATAAGTTGGAGATTTATTAAAAAAGCCATAAAGGAATGTTAAGGGTCTACTATAAGGCCAAAGAGCAAGAGATACAAGAATGTGAAGTGAAGTAACAACGTCGGAACTTAAATTATGCATAACGGATGCAATGTCAGGTGGCCGAAACAAGAAAACAAAAAAATTGGTTTTATTTCCTTGGGTGCCTTTCTCTGGTTTAATACTTGAATATGTTCCCCCCCTGAGTCAGCCAAAATATATATACAAATATTTTCCAGGAGAGACTATGCAATGCTATTATAACCAGAAATCCAGCCAACTCTTTCCATGGCTTCTCCATTAAGACATAAGCGAGCATCTGTTCAGTCCCCGTGGACTCATTTCCGAGTCTCAGAGACGGGGCTACAGCAATCTTCCTCCAGGCAAGGTGGAAATATGTTAACCCAAGCAGGAAAACACACAGCTATGACAACTAGGCGGGCCACATTTTCAAAAGTGGTTTCTCAGCTCCGGCTATAGGTGAGAATTACCTAGCTCAAGAGAGCTTTTAAAAACTCCCGATGTCCAAGCCTCAGCCACCAATCAAATCAGTCACAGGGGTAGAGCCCAGGCTAAAGGTTTAAAAATTCTCTGGGTGATTTCCATCTTCAGCCTGATTGAAAGTCAGTCTTTTAAGAGACTCAGTGGGCAGATATGGGGACAGGAAAAAAAAAATTACTTTCTTACCTAAGCTATAGGCACTAATAACCAAAACAACCTGCTAGCTAATGATGGATGCAAAGCTAACTTAAGACCTTTCCTACGGGTGGGGACAGGGGCGGGGGGTTGGTTAGGTCAGAGTAATTCTGACTGTATCTTCCAGTTACATGTACTAAAATAATTGTTTTAGTTACAAAAGTAATACAGGCTCATGTTAGAAAACGGGGGGAAAAAAATAACATCCATCTTTCTATCATGGAAACACAGTTAACTTTTTTGGAGTAAAAAAATAAGATTGGGATCATACTGAGCATTTAGTTTTGTAACACGATCACGTGAAAACCCTTCCTTGTCATTGCGGAATGGCTTACGACACTGTTGCGAATGGCTGCGAAGCAACCCAGGGTTTGACAGGACCGTTATTTACTAATCGGTGCTTGACTGCTGCTTTAGGTTTATTCACAGACACAGTTAGGACCATGATCCCTTGAACTGCACATTAAGATTAATCTGATAGATCAAAAGGATACAAGAGCGGTATAATGGTAAGGTGGGGAGAGGAGAAGTCCCGACAGGCAGCAGCACTGACCAGTTTCGCTGGTGTAAACACTCCCACCGTGGCCGATTTCAAGATGATCCCTTTTAGAGTTGTCTAGTTAACTGGGGCAGCTGAATGGCTAAAGGTCTGATAGTTTTAAAAAATGTAGCAATGTGGAGAGAAAGTATGAATACACTGGAAAGACCACCTTTTATTGAACAGATAAACGTGAAGCTTTGTGCAAGCTAATCTTATCAAGCCTCTATTTCTTTAATCTGTATATGGGAATAATAGCATTGTCTTCAGTGGGGCTGGTGTTAGGATTAAAAACATCACATATAAAGTATATGGTAAGCACAGATAATACACACTCTACAGATGTCAGCTGCCTTTCTTAGTAATTACACTGTA
>NW_011906972.1:0-1975 GCF_000151845.1 Pteropus vampyrus
CATATGATACCTATATAACCTTTATTCTATTCACATATTAACAGTTTGCCCCATTTGCTGTATCACTTGCTCTCTTTACATCTATGTGGCTTTTTTTCTGTAACATTTGAGAGTAAATTGCTTATGTTTTGTATGATTTTATTTTTCTCAATGTTAATTCTGTGATAATTATCTTCATATATTTATAAGTGGCAATTTAATGTGGCTAAGAGCATGAACTCTGAAGCTATTCTGTCTGAATCCTGACTCTGTTACTTACGGTGATGTCGGGCAAGTTATTTAACTTCTCTGGGCCTCAATTTACTCATATGTAAAATAGGGATAATAATGATCTACCTAATAAGGTTTTTGTGAGGGAGGTTGCATGACTTAATGCTTCCAGACACACTTAAGACAACAGCACCTGGCATGACTGAGGGCACTAGAAATCTTATTTCTGCTATTGTTATTAAAGTCAATCCCTTCAGGAATATTCTTGGAGTGGGGCAAGGATATGCATATAAATTTGGCTTTAAATGAAACTGGTACCAAACTTTCCTCAACAATTTTGTACCTATGAATATATCTTTCATTGGCATATCAGAGTTTGTTTTTAGCTCTAATTTCTTAATGCCTGGGATAGTCTGGAGTGGATGTTGCTATGACTGATCAAAGTGATTTTCTTGTTTTGAATTAGGTTACAGATTACGCTATTGCCAGGCGTATAGTAGACTTGCATTCAAGAATTGAAGATTCAATTGATCGTGTCTATTCCCTTGATGATATCAGGAGGTATCTTCTCTTTGCAAGACAATTTAAACCAAAGGTAACCTGCCCTTTTGTACTGAAAGAGGGCACAGTGGGTATATTTAAGTGGCATTTTAAAAAAAGGGTTATATGGGGAACAAATGAACATGTATTTGTTTGGGTTTTTTTCCCCAAGGTTTTGTTTGCTTTTTTTAGAACAATTTTATTTCTTTCAGAGAGGTGAAGGGAATTTTTTTAAATGTCTGAACAATTCCATCTCTTTTACTTGTTAGCTGCCAATAAAAACTTTTTATGGCTGAAGAGTTTTGAATAATTAAAGGAGAACATCTTTTTATTTAAACCATTCCTAAGATTCAGGAAACTATATATGTGTTTAAATCTGTAGTCTACTGGATGCTGTTGAATCTTTCTCTGAGGAAAAACTTGGATTTCTCTAGGTAATTGTGGTGAATGAACATGGATTACTACATCAGTAGTAATTGACATTCATTGGATTGAATCTGCGTTGGATCCAAGATACTGACTTGGACATTTATTGTTAAAATAAATCTCCGTAGTGCATCTATTTTATTTGGCATTTTTCTAAAATAGAATATGAAAAGAAGAAAATTGATTCTGGTCGATTCTAGGTTTTTATACTATTACCTGGCTTGACTTTTGGGAGTTATCCTTAGATTTTAATTCTCCATCTGAAAAACTGAGGATTCTTTAGTATACCTCACTTTGTAGTTGTTATTCAACAAATAAGGTTTACTGAAATAGCTAGTATGTGTATCTTTTTCCCAGACATCATGAGTTAATTAACCGAGTCTCAAAAATAGCCTGAGTGTTAATTTGTTTGCGCGCTCTGGCATCTTCGATGAGAAGGTGTTACATCCTATTCCATTGCTTCAACTTGTTAACGTATCATTTAGAAATGGCAGCTTGCTTAGAGACGAATATCTGTGGTCTTCCTGTTCATAAAATTAGTATATGAAAATCTTAGTATTAGTTTCTGTTGAAAGTCATACCAGTATTAATCCCTTATCACTGGCTTCAAATTTTGACTTTCTACAAAGTTCCCCAAAGTGTCACCACCTAGAAGGCTCATACCAATGTTTAATACAGCTGCCATCAAATAGAAATGCTCTGACTTCAGCCATTTTCTGAAACAGATTTCCAGAGAGTCAGAAGACTTCATTGTGGAACAGTATAAACGTCTCCGCCAGAGGGATGGTTCTGGAGTAAC
>NW_011906973.1:0-1082 GCF_000151845.1 Pteropus vampyrus
GAGAGAGGACAATTGTTTGACCTAGAGAATGGTGAACAGACAGACAGAAGGAAAGCGATATGACACAGACTTGGGGAATAGAATCAGCAGGCTTTTATAATGTATTGTATGGGTTAAGGAAGTAGGAGGATGTATAGATGGCACCCAGTATTCTAGTTCAGCGAATGGCTTAGATGAAGATGGCATTTACTGAGAGACAGGATTCTAGAGCACAAGCAGATAAGATAAGAGTGGAAAGAAAATGATTCTAGCGGTATCAGAAAAGTTCAGATAGGTACCATCTACTAGACACTACTAGACGCTCAACTTCAGATGTATAAAAGTAGGCTTTTACCTAAATATTAATACCAGGAACAAGGTATAAAAACAGCTGTCATGGAGTGTATGGCGGCATGTACTTACTAATGGAATGGTGAAGCCAGTGAAGGAAAAAGAATACACAGTGGATAGTAGGGTGTCCAGTAAATAATTTTTTAAATAGTAAAAAAGAAAATCAACTCTAGGATGGCACCCCAAGTAACACAAATATTTAAGGGGCGAGGTGAGGGAAGACGAAAACACTAAAGAGGTTGATTAAAGACCAGACAGTGAGTAGAAAATCTTCAGTGTTTTAGATGCCGAGGGAAAAGTGCATTTGAAGGAGGAGTTGCTGGACAAATGCTGTGGACACGTCAAGTATGTTAAGGGTAGACTATTCTCTGACACTTTCAGTGACTAGGGCAATATTGTAACAGATAGTTTTAATAAAGTGCCCGACTTTGAAGGGAAGTTTTATTTATGAGAGAGAGATTTCAGCATATTTAAATAGGAAGGGGAAGAGTAGGTAGAAGGGATGTGAAAAGATAGAGAAAAATGATTCTAAACATGACGAAATGAGTCCTTAGGAAGGCGGAACAGGCCTCTGTGGAACGAGCATTGAAAAGAAACGCTGTCCCTCCTTTGTGAAAGGAGGAGAGGAGGGAGTTGGTTTTGCAGGTTTACCAGCTGCAAGTGGGGAGAAGTTCTGTCTGGTAGCTGTATGTTCCTCTGGGAACGTAAGACGTGATGTCCCTCTTTTGAGAACGAAGCAGGATATGTTGGAA
>NW_011906974.1:0-2536 GCF_000151845.1 Pteropus vampyrus
GCTTCCTGCCACTGGGCCTGAGCAGGAAGGACTTCCTGAGTTTTCCCCTTTCCCTGTTTCTTCAGAGCCCTAGAATCCCTTGCTGGTTTCTCGGAGCTCCCTGGTTTTCCCAAGATGCACTGCTTCAGGTGAGGACACAGTTCTCCCAGTGACTGGCAGAGTCTGGCCATGAAAAGGACCGCATGCAGCTTGACTGCGCTGAGGGCCGCCTGCTGCCCTCGCACTGCTTCTTCAATGCTCTGCAGCTCTGCCCGGATGCAGTCCGCGACGTGCCTGATGCACGCCACCGAGTGAGTCCGCAGCATTTCCTGCACAGTCCCAGCATCTGCGTATCTGTCAAAGGCACAGGTCTTGGCTTGCGTGAGGGAGACATCCTTGGACAGTGACGAGTCACCAGAGGGAAGGTAAGCCAGGAGGTCATCCAGCTTCACCTTGAGTTTAGAATCTAGGGCAGAGCAGAAGTTCTGCACACAAGGGCTGACAGCCTGAGCTTTCATGGAGAGCCCGCTGCCGGCAAACTGCCCCCGGTTTGCCACGGGGACCCAGGCGGCGTCAGAAGGCAGGTCGTTAGGACTCTCGGACCAGAGGAAGGCAGACATGTTGTGCTCGAAGTAGATGTGTTTGCTTGAAGTGGAATTGCTGGTGCTGCTTTCAAGTTCCTGCAAAGCTGAAACGAGGAGCTCTTTGGAGCTCGTGGAGATGGAGTCAAAGCCCTCTTTTGTCAGAGTCTAAAGGAGAAGAAGAAAAGTGTTCTAATCACAGTTCCTTCCAGGAAATCTGAAAACAAGAGCACTAAGTGGCCATCTGCCCAAGCATTCCAGAAGTTCTCCACCAGGCTTGAAAGATGACACGGGGCTGGCAGAGAACAGTCACCACGGATAGACATGGACGTGTTCCCCACCAACTGAGAGAGGCCTGGTTGCTTTTTCAGCGTCAGAATCTGGATCTCTGTTCATTGCTATGGTTCATTTATCCAAAGGAACCACCACTGAAAGCCATTCTAACACCCTGGAGTAAGTCACAGGGAAAGAATACACTTAGCAAGTGACAGGAGGCTACTCGGTCAAAAGATCACACTAGGACCGGCCATGAAACAGGGACCACATGACGTCCCACCTTACCTGTAATCGGTCGAGGAACAGCTGTTGCATCAAATCCTCCCAGAACAAGAGTGGCTTCTCCAGAAGCCGGCGACATATCACATCCCAGCTGTGACTGGTGGACTCGTTGGTAAGCAATTCCCACATGGCATCCCGGATCCCCGCGAGACCTTTCATGCTCTTCACGTACATAAGCAGGTTGGTGATCCCGTTTTTAATGTCCTCATTACACCTGCAACAAAGTCATTGCCCTTGGGCCTCATTAGAGTTCTGGTTTCACAGCTTTATTGAGGAAAACAGCAGGACTCCACGTCCCAATGTATAGATACATTGATCTCACAGCGTTTCAAAATAGGTGTAAATGCAGCATTTCTGGCTGGACTGGCGGGGAGAGTCTAGCCCCTTCGCCAGGCCTACCTGCCAGGCCTACCCTTGCTTCCTCGAGGTCTCCAGAGGGAAGCTGCGAGCCCCAGACAATGGCTTCAAAAACAGTGCACTAAATAAAAGCTTAGGAGGGGCAGAACTCTGACATAAAGAGAATTTAAAACCCTCTGCGTAATACTTTGAAAGACAAGTTCCTTCCTGGTTCTCCCATAGTGAGGGGCTAATCTGCCATGAAAGGTTAAGTGACAGGCGGCTGAGTGAGCGGCTGGCACGACCTATTGGTGGCACGCGGAGCATCACCCAGGAGATCAGACCTGTCCCTCATCCCTCACTGGACCCTGGATGGCCCATGCAGGCTGGCGGGTGGGCCCCTGCCAGGCTCGGGAAAGCTCTGCGGCTTACATGTGGGCCCACTGCTGCAGCGTGTCTTGCAGGTACTCCTGGCTGATGGGGTGCGCGAGGGTCCGCAGAGCCGGCTGGAACGTGACGATGGACGCGGGCAGGTGTCTGAACCAGCTGCAGAGCTTCATCTCTCCTTGCAGGACACCGGTGCCCTTCCCTAAAGAGAAGGCCAGGTGAGGAGGAGTCGGGCCATCCTCTCAGTGGCATATTAAAAAGTGGACCTCGAGGGCATTTCCAAAAATCATCTGGTCTTCCCTGGGCAGGCCAGACGGGGCCCCTGAAGCAGAGGGAAAGGAAAGCAGAGAACATGCCCGGGCCTCCCGCTCTGGTCATCCTGTTGGTTGAGGAGAAGGCAGAGACGGGCAGGGAAGAAGAGGGAGAGCTGGGTGCGGTGCAGTTTCAAAGTAGAACAAAATATGAAAAGCGACGGTTTCCCCTTCCTCGCAGTCCTCCTACCACCCTTGGAGCTCTAAGGAAAGGATCGACCACTCATCCTGATCACAGCTGTAACTCTCCAGAGGTGACCTCTCCAGAGGGACATGGCCTACGCGGTGGGACTCTGGGAGGCCCAATCATTATGTTCTGTGCGCAGGCACCCTCTGGAGTTGGCAACACGGGGTCCTTCTGAGGTCCCTTGTCCTTGTTTTCTA
>NW_011906975.1:0-1648 GCF_000151845.1 Pteropus vampyrus
AAATGCTGTCTCTCTGACCTTAAACAAAGCTTAAGTTTTGTTCATGTCAGCACAACCTTGCAGCTTCCCAGGAAGGAAGTAGAAGCTTATGTTGTGCTTCTACCCTAAAAAGAATGTCAGGGTCTAGTAAGCAATCAAAATAGACATCAATGTATTTCCTCATCATGCTTTATAAACTGAGCTGTAACACTGAGAGCCCAGCTTCTAACCACTTTCAGTTTGAAGTCTGTTCACAGTTTTTTTCTCATTCGATAAAATATTCCCATCGAGTAAAGTTCTCTGGATTTCCTTTTGATGCCATTCTAGACTGTAAGCACAAAGAGACCAAGGGTCCATGTTTTTATTTTTTTTAACTTTATATTTTGAGATAATTTAGATTCAGTTGTAGGAATATAGAGATCCTTTACCCAGTCTCCACTCAAAAATAATATCTTGCAAAACTATAATGCAATATCATCACTAGGATGTTGACATTGATACAACCCAAAGATCTTGTACAGATTTCTCCAGTTTTATTTGTACTTGTGTGTGTGTATATTTAGTTCTATGCAATTTTATAACATGTAGAATTGTGTAACCACCACCACAGTCAAGATACAGAATGGCCAAGTTTGTTTTTGCTCATCGTCCCTTCCCCCAAGGCCCAGCTCAATGCCTGTCACAAAGATAGTAAATATTTGTTGAATGAATGAATGAGTGGCATTGTGTACTAGCTCAGGTTCTAAGATGCCAAAACCAGCCATGTCAATGAGATACACCTAACAGTCCAGAGGCAGGACTGGCATAACAGCTGTGCCATCTGCCTCTGGTCCAGATGACAGCTGCAGTCCTACCATGTCCCCAGCTAATGGGCAGGGGAAAGGCAGGGCGTACCCATTCCTTACAAGGGCAAGGCCTGGATGTTGCACTCATAGAATCCCACTAACCAGACTTAGTTGCGAGGACACACCAAGCTGCAAGGGAGGTTGAGGAAATACATTGATGTCTATTTTGATTGCTTACTAGACACTGACATTCTTTTTAGGGTAGAAGCACAACATAAGCTTCTACTTCCTTCCTGGGAAGCTGCAAGGTTGTGCTGACATGAACAAAACTTAAGCTTTGTTTAAGGTCAGAGAGACAGCATTTCGGGGAAATCAGGACAATTTTAAGTTTTGGTTCCATAACTGTGAGTGTTTGTTTGGTTTAGGGCAATGTTCAAACTGTGGCTCCCATTTTGGTTTTTCTTTAACAGTGGGAATCAGAAGATTAAAAAGCCAAAGAAATCACTGATGATAACCTCTGCCTGGGGCAGCCCGGCTTCAGGTTCCAGAAGACAATGCCTTGAAGTCTGCAGAGCAATTATGTAAAAGATCCAAGGGCAGAGCTACCAGGCTGGAATGCTCACTTTGGAATAAGAAGTGAAAGAGATAGATATAAAGTCCTTTGCTTTTTAGGTAGGGTGTCCATATAATTTATCATCCACACTGAGACACCTGTGAAAATAATTACGCTGGCACAGCTTGTGTAAACAGATCAGTTGGTCACTCTATTTTTAAGCCATTGTGTTGTTGACTTTCTTTGTGATGGCAGCCTATCCTCTTCTAACCAATATAGAGGCTAATAGACGCTGCCTTTGTCAGGACCGAATAGCCTAGTGGAGGGGACA
>NW_011906976.1:0-1475 GCF_000151845.1 Pteropus vampyrus
AGATTTATGTTGTTTTCACTTCACAATAGACTATGAGCATCTTCGCATTTTGCTGTTTTTATTGTTTTAACTCCCTGCCCCAGGTATCCTGTGCAGCAGTCAGCTCCATTGTCCTTACAGACCTCCAATCCCTGACATATCATCACACTCAGGATGGTTTACACACAGAAAGGGCAAGGATGGGATTAAGTTACTCCATGTGTTTCTCTGCAACTTGTCACCTCATAGAACATGGCGCTGTGACTTGCCAGGTTAGGAACTGTGGCTTCGCTTCTATTCATAACATTCCACAAGGGAGGCCATTATGCCACAGCGATGCAGCCTTTTAGTACTGTTGGACCTCAATGTTATTCAATTCAGGTGCTATTTCAGCGGTGCTGCCGGGAACACTCAAATGTGTCCTAAGGGACTGTGTTAGTTTGTTTGGGTCGCCATAACATACTACCACAGATTGAGTGGTATAAACAGCAGACATGTATTTTGTCACAATTCCAGATGCTAGAAGTTTGAGATAAGGGTCAGCAGGGCCGGTTCCTCCTGAAGGGTTTCCCTGGCTTGTAGAGGGCTGCCTTCTACCTCTGTTCTCATGGACTTCCCTCCGTGCTTCTCTATGTCCTCCCCTCCTCTTCTAAGGATGCCTATTGTATAGGATTAGGAGCAACTCCATTTAACCTTGATCACTTCCTTAGTGATCCTAAATCCAAATATAGGCACATTCTGAAGTTCTAGGGGTCATAAAGTGGAAATGGGAGTTAAGGTGACACAGTTCAGCTCACAATATATACTAAGCCCCTGCTGGAGAAAGACACCCAGGAATGGGACTGCTGGCTGAAGGATATGTGTATGTAAAATTTTAACAGCTACAGCCAGATTCCAAATCAAAGAGGCTGAATTGGTGATGTTGCCAACAGCAGTTTCTGATGGTGGCTGCTTCCTTCTATCTAGCCTGGCCAGGGATGTCTCATTCTTTTAATTTTTTACCATTCCAATGTCAGGTTGTCCAATGTCACAGTGTTCCTTGATTTGCAATTTCTTCATGGATACTTTGAGTCACCTGTCAGCTTTTCACCAGCCCCATGAATTTTCCCCTTCCTGGGTCATCTGGTCACATTCCTCCCTGGCGATCTCTGTTCTGGAACCTCCAAGTATTTGCCCTTTTGCTCAATCTGGAATCTCCATAATGAGGGTCTCTAAATGCCCTTTAATATAAAAGGAAGAAAAAGAAATGTTTTCTTTTCTTCTGAAATCAATGGTTTTCCTAGGCTATGTCTATTCTGTACGCTGTCTGCGAACTGGGGAGAGACAGGGTTCCTCCAGACCCTCTCCTCCCATGTCAGGGGCAGGTCAAATCTCAGTTAGCTTGGAGGGAATGCCATGCAGCCCTAGCTTTAGGCAGTTCTCAATTCTGACCTGCATGACCTTGAGCAGTCATTTGACATCCCCAAGCCTCTGTGTTCTCATCCCTATAATGGGAA
>NW_011906977.1:0-2665 GCF_000151845.1 Pteropus vampyrus
AAATACGTTCTGAGTAAAAGTAATAAATTTGAGAGCCTTTGGCGATGAAGACTGGGACTTGCAGTTGGCATTGCCATTAAGAATCTACTCTGGTTGGTCTAGCCTGAAACTCAGATCCCCATCCTTTGTTTATTCATCTGTTGTCTTTGTACCCATCTTCTCTGACCACACCTGAGCACCAAGAATGAGTGACCACCATCCATCAGGCCCTTTGCCAGAAGTCTCTGAGTGTGGTCCAGCACAGCCCTAGTCTCCATTTGGCTTGGTTACATCACTGTGTCCCTCTATACATATCTTTAAATCACCACATTATCATCTGAAATACAGCGCATGTAAAACTGACCTCACGGACTGTCTCACAATTCAGCTCAATAGTCTGCAAACCTTTTTATGTGTCAGTGGCAAAAACTCTGTTCTCCTTGTGGCTTCTGACTGTTCCCTGTCCTTCATCATCCTTCCATGCTTTTTTTCCTTTTTTACTCTTCCACATATTCCCACAGATTGCAGCAATAATCTGGTCAACTGTGGAGTATTAGAACTGAAAAGGTCCTTTTGCGACTAATTCAATATCTTCATTTTAAAAACGAGGAAACAGCAGCTCCAGAGAGGTTAGATAACAAATTACTCTGTTTCAAGCTAGTTAGACCAAGCCTAGAATGCTTCTTTCTGGTCCCATATTCTTGCTGTCCTGCCTGGTGACATCCTGGTCCCCCTGCCTCCAACCTCTCTCCCTTCATCCATTCTGTGTGCTCAGTACTCACATTTATTTTACCCGAATGTTTCTTTTATCATCTCTCTCTCTTATTCACAGATTTTTCATGGTCCCTATTGCTAGGACAACTAACTATATCTTTTATCATCCAAACTGGGACTCTCGAGAGTGAAAGAAATGCTAAGACAATGGACATAAACCAGGACAGTCCTGGACAAACCAGGACGGATGGTCACACGTCGTAGAGCCTAAATCATAAAGACCAGACTTTGCTCTCTGGAATGAAAGTTTTGCCACATTCGAGCCCCAATTACATTTCTAAGTCCCGTCCTCAATTATTCTGCATAGCGTTTTGCTCCAGCCAACTTTCTCATCCTTCTTGATACACTTTATGTATATTTCTGCTTTGGAACTTTTCTCTGCTTCCCTAGCTTCTCTGATTTCTGAAAGGGCCTACTCAGGTTCCTTTTTTCCCATACAGTCTTCTAAGTCAGTTTCATCTCCCGAGGATGTGTGGCTCCCCTAAAGTCATGCACCAGCTGTCTGTACTACAGTTTGGCATGTACAAGTGGCAAAATGAGGTGGTTTGAATTTTTTCCCCTCCATAATGAGGATATGGTCTCTGATCAGTTCCTCTGTAAATGTCTGCTATGTAAGAGAGAGAGACCAGGAAATTAACACAGAGGAAAAATATTAAAATGAGCACAATATTCCAAACAGAACTTTATTTTACTGAGGAATATGTAAAGCCATACAACTTCTGCATTATCTAACAGAAGTACAAATGCAATCCCAATTCTGCCTGCACCGGTGTGAAATAACATGTTATTGCTGGTGGTGTTACTGTCATCTCAAAAGTTTGGAAACAACCAAGTGTCAGCAATAGGTAACTAGCTGAGTAGACTGTGATATAGACTGTGATATGGAGTACTGTGTCACTATTTAGAAAAACTGTAACTATAAAGAATAAAGAAGATCTCTGTGTATGAATATGGAGAGACCTACAGCACAGAGGAAAAAAAGCAAGGTGCAAAAGCATGGATACTGTGTGCTACTGTTTAAGTATTTTTAATTTAAATACTTTTTGGAATTATGTATTAAGCCTAAGCTTGCATGCAGGTTAATGAACCGGGAAGAAAATCCGTTTATAATTTTCTCTATTTTTGTTTTATTGAAGTATAATTGACATATAACATTATAGTAGTTTCAGGTGTACACCATAATGATTCAGTAATTTAAGTACTTTGAATTCAGTATTTCAGTACTTTGTTTTATGAAATTCTTTCTTTTATAAAGTAGGGCACAGTGCGATTAAAGGAGCTTTCCTTCATGGTAGTATTTTCACTCTTGAGTTCGTGGGGTTCAGTAACTGTCAAGTCAAGGGAGGAACATCGGAGATATGCTTTGGAAAGCTCTTCCGGCCACTGAGTGAGGACACTGGGACGAGGTCAAGGGAAGGGGAGGGCTGCAGCAGGGTGACACCCCGGTGGGGTCAGCACCCAGGGCTCCCAGCCTCCCGCCTTGGGTGTTGCTCTGTGAACCAGGTTTCCCGGTCAGACGCAGTGTCGTTGGCTGGCCCCGTGTCTCTGCATTTCCCTCTTATTGCCTTGGCCGTCAGGGTTTGGAGTGTCCTCAGGTGAACATTTTATTGAGCAGCGCAGTTTCGGTAATTGTGGACACCAGACTTGTTTTATTTGATGATGTACGTGGTGGCTTCTTCCGACGTCAGAGACAAGAGGAAAGAGACCTTTCGTTCCACTCACCACGTTTCATTCGGACAAATGTGATTTACAACTCTTTGAGAATGTCCCTTAGAAATAAACCCCAATTAAAAAACCACGTTGCAATGGTATTCTTTCCTTCTAACACACTTTGACTCTTGTGAAGGAAAGAAAAGTTAGAACATGATTTTTTTTTTAACACAGACATCCGGAATGACACATTCTAAGAACA
>NW_011906978.1:0-2247 GCF_000151845.1 Pteropus vampyrus
TAGTCACCTCCAAGTTGATGTCTGTCATATTCATCTGAGTTATGAAACTCCTCACCAGGTATGATGAGCAGAATAATGGCTCCCAAAGATGTCTTCGTCCAATCCTCTGAGACCTGCAAATATCTTACCTCAGGTGGCCAATGGTGCTTTGTAGATGTGATTAAACTATGAAGATGGAGAGATTTATCTTGGGGGAGTTTTGGGTGGGCCCAGTGTAATCATAAGGGTCCTTATAAGTGGAGGTAGGGGAAAGCAGAGTTAAGGAGAGATCTGAAGATACTCTGCTGCTAGTTTTAAAGATAGTAAAAGGAACTGTAAGCCAAAAAACACAGACACAAGAAAAGGCAAAGAAACAAAGTCTCTGCTAACAACTCCGGAAAGAACATAGCCTGCTAACACCTTGATTTTAGCCCAAAGAGACCTAATTTATACTCTTCAGACCTCCAGAACCAAATGATAATAAACCTGTGTTGTTTTAACTATGAAATTTGTGGTAATTTGTGACAGCAGCAATAGAAAACTAATACACCAAGTCACCTACGTTATTTTTTTTCATCCTCTCTACGGGAAACTCTACTGTTCGACTGATTTTTTAGTTGTTTCTTCACCCCTCTACTCCCTCAGGAATACAAACTCCACAAGATGAAGTTGTGTAGCCTCAGAAAGAGCCTATTGCCCATCACGGTAAGTGAAAGAATTACTAATAATGTTGTTAGAATTGTTTGACATTAGTCAGTGATACCAGAGCCCAAGAACATGGTATTCGTTCTGATACATTTTTAGGAATTTACTAGATGCCAAGCAACGTAGGAAGTGTTGAGATGGAGAGCAGTATAATTCTGACACCCGGATCTCAATCCAATCACATGGAGTAACAACATAATATTGTTGTTATACGTAATATTGTATAATTAATTTTGAGATTATTTTCAAGCATTTAAAATGCAAATGGGAAGGCAATGTTTTGGAAGTCCATGGTTTAAAACAAAGGAATGGTGGGCACAGTGGTGAGGAGCAATGGCTTTACGATCAGGGCATTTAGTTAAGAATCCTCACTCTGCTACTACTTTCTCCAGGGTGACCTAGGATCATTACTTAATTTCCTCAACTTTATTTCCCCGTCAGTAAAATGAGGACAATGAGCTGCATGGCACAAGGTTTTTATGAAAATAAAATAAGAAAATGTATACAAGAGACTTTAGTGTAATGCCTGGCACAAAATAACAGCTCAATACATGATAACTTCTGAGTCATTTCTCAATGTTCAGAGATAATTTTTTTTTCAACTAGATGGTTTCCTAACCTTCTCTCACCAGGAAGCTCTCTGGAGCCGAGTCATCTTATTTTGAAGAACTTTGTTTCCCACATCTCCCCACTCCTTTCCCTAGTTTCAAATTCATAATTTCTACTCACTGCTGAAGTGATTTGCCAAACCAGATTCTGTCAGCTAGGGTTTCCCTTTGCCTATTTTCCTTCAAGGGATGATGGACACCAGCCAGAAAAGGGTTTTGGAAGCTAGTTAAGAGCCTCTCCAACTAAAAACACAAATGTGGTTTCAGAGGCACCATAAGATGGCAGAAATATAAGGACACAATGATTCTTTGTGGTCAAGATGGATAAGCTACATTTGATAGGGAAATTTTGTTTGCTTGTGTTTTTTTTCTTTTAACACAGTACATCAGCATAAAATCTCTCATTGTTTATTTTCTACTGGATCTTTCTCAATATAACTTTCACTGTTTTCTTTCCAACACCTCACTGCCAAACTGATTGGAAAGGCAGCTGATTCTGAGTTTAAATTGTGAAGTTAAACACATATGCCAGATTTTCTCTTTATTAACACAAAAAAATGCTTTGTCTCATTTCTCTTCCTTCTAACTGGACACACAAAAATACTCAATCTCATAATCTGAATTCTCATCAACTAATGGGGATAATAATTAAGAATGATCAAATCCCTTAATTCTTCAAGGGTTTAAATGGTGAGTTTGATGGGGGAACACATATGTCTCCTTTTTTTTGTTTCTTAAATGAAAGGAAATCAGATAACAGTCCCAGTCCTGAGCTCAGAGCTGTGGAATGGGGTTATCATATGTAACTTCCCACATACTGGAGTCTTTCAGAAAATCCAACCTTCCCTCTGAGCGAAGGGTCTTAGTAAATATGGCAGTCCTGCCTTGTTTTTTTACGGTAGCCACCCAGGAATCAATGATAAGGTCGTTTTCCTTTTGGAGAGAGGGGAAATTC
>NW_011906979.1:0-2218 GCF_000151845.1 Pteropus vampyrus
TTGTCTACCATATATAATTCAAATTTCTTAGTTTTTTTTCCAAAGCCTTCTCAATCAAATTTCAACCTGTTCTCAAGCATCATCATCATATTCCACCACCCTTTTCTATCCTATGATGTTTTATCCATACTATTGCAGTCCTTCAAATCTATTCTTTATTATTTTTTTGCTTACTTAGCCATCGACCTTTTTTATTTCCCTTTAAAATTTTACAGTGGGTTTCAAGTACCTTCCTCGACTTCTCAGGCAAAGTGCTTCTTCCACAGCAGCAATTTAGTTGTAAACATTATAGCACTAGATTGAGAGCTCTTGTCTTTATCTTTATATCTGCAATTCTTGGTACAGAACAGTGAGTGTCCTTATATGTGAAATTGTATGTTCGATTGTTATTTTAACAACAGATCGTGTCTTGTTAATACTAAAAAAATTTTTTTTAAAAAGCTTTGCTTTTTTAGGAGCTGATAGAATAGAATTCTGTAGTTTAGTAGAGATTTTAATTATATGGTTTGTAAACTTTACAAGTATGCAAAAATAAGTTTTGAAATCACTGGCTCTAAACATTTCAAGTAAAAAAAAAATAAGAGTAATATTTGCTAACATTCACAAAACTCCCATACATTTTCTCACTAACCCTTACAGCCATTTTATTATTATCTTCATATTAAGATGGAGAAACTGAGGAACCAAAAGATTTAGTAACTTTTAAAAGTTGTTTTGCATTTAATTTCCTCCTGGTGCAGTTTCCTTCCTTCCTTCCATCCGTCCGTCCGTCCGTCCGTCCATCTGTCCGTCTTTCATTAGTTTCAAGTATACAGTACATTGGTTAGACATTTATATAGTTTATAAAACGATCCTTCTAATTGCTCCTTCTCTCCTCTGGTTTTCCACCTGGCCAATATATTAATGCTAACTGCATTCCCTATGTCATGCTCCCCATCCACTTGACCATATCTATCAACTACTAGTTTGTACTTCTTTAACCCTTCACCCCATTCTCCTAGCCCCCTAACCCCCATCCCCTCTGTCCATCACCAAATTGTCCTCTATATTTGCAGTTTTCTTTTAATTATAAGAATAATATATGTTAAGTGTAATTTAAAAATTAACTTTATAATAGAGAATTAGCTTCCTTTGCACATGAATGCTTATTTCTACATCAATTCTAAATTAAAGTTTTGAGGAATTAAAAAGCATTTTTGCCTTTCCTTTTTAGTTTGAACAGTTAATACTGTTATCTGACCTTATCTTCAAACCTTTTCTTTAAAAACCTGCCCAACAATGTAGGGACATCATTCTAAGGACCAGTGGGTAGGGGTTGGTCTAAGGAGCATATGAGCCTAATATGCTTCCATTCTTCCACACACTTTTCCAGCCAAAGTAGTACCAGGTAGTTGAATCAGAGCTGAATATCTCATGCAGGCTAGACCATTCACATTATTTCTTCTTGAATTTGGAGTTGGAATACCAAAAGGCTATTGGGAGCCAAGGTATAGAAAGTTTTATATGTGCTCAGATAACAATGGAATCATGAAGAAACAAAGACAATAGACATAGGGAGCCAATATGCAGAGGAAGAGGGCAGGTAACTTGTTTCCTGAGGACCAGTTATAAAGTAAGTCAATATAAATTTATAATTTATTACTTTTCCTTTTTTTGTTGTTGTTAAGACTTTTCTTTTTTAGAAAAAATAGTGAACTCATCTGGCCCTTGTGCTTTCTCTTTTGGAAGGTTATTAATATCTTTGCTACAGGCCTATTCAGATTGTTTATTCTTGTGTGAGTTTTGGCAAATCATGTTTTTCAAGGAATTGGTCCATTTCATATAGATTATCAAATTTGTGGGCATAGAGTGATTCATAGTATTCCTTTTTATACTTTTAATTTCCATAGGATCTGTAGTAATAGCCCTTCTTTCATTTCCAGTAGTAGTAATTTCTGCCCTTTCTCATTTTTTTCTTAGCCTGGCTAGAGTCCTACTGATTTTGTTGAGCTTTTCAAAGAACCAACTTCTGGTTTCAGTGATTTTTCTCTATTGATTTTTTTGTTTGTTTTCAATTTTATTGATTTCTACTCTAATTCTTATTAGTTCTTCTGCTTAATTGGATTTAATTTGCTCTTCTTTTTTTAGTTTCCTAAGATAAAAACTTAGGTAATTAATTTTAGATCTTTTCTAATACATGCATTCAATGCTATGAATTTCCCTCTGAGCACTGCTTTCA
>NW_011906980.1:0-1663 GCF_000151845.1 Pteropus vampyrus
TTGTAGACAGCAAAGTGAAAATCAGTTTGTTGATATAAGAAAATTCTATTTACATGTTCATGTTGTTGTCATAATAATTACTGTTGTTTTTAACTCGCCTTGACAGGGAGTTGAAACTATAAAGAGAGTGATGAATAATTTGTGATGAATCAAGAACACAAATGTTTACTATTTTGTGGACAATTTTAGTTTAAAAAGCTAGCATAATTGACTTATCACATTTATAACAGAAATACTCTAAAAAATTGTTACAAAAATTTTAGATAATTATTTTCTTTGAACATAGATTTTACTTATTCTCTGAGGCAGCTAACATTTTGAATACTTTTCTTGTCATTTTTTTTGTGGTCAGCTGTGATTATACCATGAGAAATAGAATATCACTGAAACCAACGTCTTTGATCTTTGCACATAGTAGAAACTCATTTATTTCTTCTTAATAAATAAACTATTGGGTTTTATTTTTGCTTGAAAACAGTAGTATTTTAACCCACAATCAATTTGTCTAAATTTTCTTCCATATTAGACAATTATTTTGTTTTATGATTATTTTTAATTTTGAAATTTTATAATTATCAGTGAAACAAACTATAAGACTTTAACGACTACAAACAAAACCTCTTTTCTCTTGCTTTCATATTTAAAACTGAATCAAATTTCCTTGCATATTTTTCTTTTTCAGAGCAAAATCTGTTTAGGTTCTGTTTTTCTTTCAATTGGAGACAAGGTGCTCTTCTCCTGTGAATATGCAGAAGTGAAGGATAAATATAAATTTAAAATCTGATAGAAAGCATTGGAGTACTGAGCCAAATACCAATATGATTACACTTATTCGTAGAATCTAAAAAAAAAATAAAAATAAACAAAAATAAACAAAAAAGGAACAAACAAAACAAAACAGAAACAGACCCGTCCAAACAAAACAAGCTATGGTTACCAAAAGTAGGGAGTGGTGGTGAGTGAAAATAAACAAACAACAAACAAATAAATAAAAGCCGTTCTTAGCTCACAGGGCCACGTTTTACTGACATCTACTTTAAAGCAAAAACTTCTTATTTTAAAGAAAGACTTGAAGACTATAGTATTATGAATATGTAGATACTTTTTCATTATTCAGAATCATAAAGATGTTTTCTCATTGTTTACAATGAGAAGTAGCTGTCATTCGTTAGCATTTTCTGTTATATAACATGTGTTTTCCCTCCCAACTGCTCCTGGTTACTTTTACTACATTTCCTTAATTTTACTCTATTTCCTTTGATATATTTCCTTCTTATCTGTGGTTATGACTTATTTCGCTCTGAGCTGCCCAAGCACGTGTGTGCACGCAATTCTGTACATTTGGATTTCTATGCCTGCTCTTCCTAGGAGTAGAAGGAATGTTGCTTTTTTGTGTTTTCTTACCAAATTTTGGAAATGTTGAACTTATTATCTTCAAATATATTTTTTCTGTTAATTCCATTTTCACCACTTGTAATTCCAACTTTATGTATGTAAAACTTTTCACTAGGTCCTGAATATCATTGAGGTTCTCAAATTTTTTTCATCTTTTTTTCTCTTTGTTCATTAGTTTATATAAATCCTATTACTCTGTCTTTAAATTCACTGAGTTGGATGAAGCACACCAAGAATAGAGAAGAGCATATGGAAAATTTTGAAGATC
>NW_011906981.1:0-1163 GCF_000151845.1 Pteropus vampyrus
ACCTTGCAGCAGCTGGGTGTAGAAACTGTTCTGCGTACAGTTTACATTCATTAACCTTCCTCTCAAAAAAAATCGAGGCCGAATTTCCTGTCTGATACACATTATTTTCAATGACCGGTATTTTTAAAATATGTTTTCACCCATGTTAAGAAATAATTACGAGAACAGCTCAGATTGATTAGGGTAATTCTGGCTCTTGTAGGGTTTCCTATTAAAAATTCGTATTACAGTGAGCTTTTCTGGGATGCACACAGGAGGGAAATATTACCGTCATGTAATTTTGAAGCCGAAGCCCATGTGTCAGGGAAATGTGACGTATGACGTCAAGGCTAACGTTTTGCTTTGCGGTGAAAAAGTCTAACTTCCAACAGGGCACGTGACACAGCCCTTCCCGAGAGAACCGCATCAACGCCCACCGCAAGGCAGCCCAGGCCGTGCTTAGGTCGCCGTCCAGTTAAAACTCCGATTTCGGAATCGCAATCACGTCTAACTTCCCCGTGCGTGTTCGCAGGGCGATCGGCTTTGGCGAAACACCGGGAAGAAAACTCGGCTGTCTAAGGGAATGAAAAATCATCGTGGGGTCGATGATGCGTTTCTCCTAAGACTCTAAACCAATCTCCGTCTAGATGATTAAGCTAATATCGAAGTCGGAGGATGACGGCAGACTTTTCTCTCTCTCTTTTTTTTTTAAATGGGACACGTTTTAGGAGCCGAATGCAGAACATTTGGTCGGTGCCAGGGCACAAACAGCGAGCGATCAGGGCTGCCCGACGCTGGGCAGCTGGCCTCGCGGGGGACGGCACTGGACGGGAGGGTTTGGTGTCGTCGGAGGTCCCCCTGGCCAGGCCGCTTCTCCTCACGGCTTGAACTTGTCATCTGAAGTCACAGGCCGGCCCCAGGCTGGAGGCTGGAGAGAGGAAGGCGGGGCAGGGTGCGGACGGGAGAAAGCGGAGATGAAAGGCTCCCGTGTTCCGTGCATCGGCGCCTCTCACGGACTCGCCCTGTGATCCGTGCAAATTTCGTCAGTTCCTCCCTCTGATTCCCTTAAGGGAAGAAAACCAAGGCAGCGATGGCCCCTCCCCGCGTGGTGCTTGCAGGGTTACGGGGAAGCTTGGTGACACGCGCGCTGGCGTTCCGCGGGCACGCTGCGGTGGGACGGGCCC
>NW_011906982.1:0-919 GCF_000151845.1 Pteropus vampyrus
GTATCTGACCTTGGACAGGGATCTGGGTATCACTGGCCCAACTTACACCCTTCCTTTCTAGCCACCGCTAGAGACCAGACCACCCAACCCAGAACTAGGTGACGTCCTGACTGCGCTGTGCCCAGCTGCCTTATGTACGACATTCTCCTCCAAGCTGACCAGCCTCCTCCTGGGTACAAGCACCGCATCTAACTTCTAGCTCAACTCCCCCAGGACACCTGCGCCAGACTAAATGCCAGAAATGTGTAAGCCAACTAAAATCAGGCTTCAGTCACAGGCAAGTGGCCTTCCAAGCAGGGACAAGAAAACCAGCCATACAGTGGAGCTCGGGCCCCTAAAGTCTTCTCTAGGCCCCTTCATCTGTGACAACAGGTCACACTGGACCAGCACTTCTCATCCTTCTGAGCAGGAGGCTCCCGTGTTAACAGCAAAGAGCAGGACCTGCTCTACCCCCTGAAGGACTCATTTCATTACCATAAACCCATGCAACTTTGTCAAATAGATGTTGCTGTCCACCGCCACCCGCCCGCCTTGCCATGGACGTGAGGACCCTGGGGCTTACAGAATCTGGGTCACTTGCCCCCCAACTACAGAGCAGAAATATGAATTCAGGTCTGCTTGTCTACAAAGCTCAAATTGTTAACCACTGTGCCAAACTGACTAAATGAGGGGAAAAGCCACTATTTATTCAGCAATGCTTTTAAAACTATTTCTATGTTAGAAATCACAACGGCACCCACACACTTTAGAAAAATGACACCGTGGTACATGCTTGTGGCAAACGTTATTCAGGAGAGAGCCAATGTCAGGCATGGCCGCAGATCTGCACGCCCACACAATAATTCCGGGGGTCTCCAGCGTCCCACGGCCCAGACTGAAAACCACTGGCACATGACAAGGTCACCCTTAAGATACACTC
>NW_011906983.1:0-1397 GCF_000151845.1 Pteropus vampyrus
TGTCTGACCCAGCCAAGGACAGTTCTCTGCTTGAAAGGATCTGTATGGTGAGATTGGGCAACACTCAGATAATCCAGGAAAATCTCCTCATCTCAGAATCCCTAACCATAATTATATCTGAAAAGTCCCTTTGCCATATAAGGTCGCATATTCACAACTGTCATCATATCTCCTATTATTGATTCTCAACCTCCTGCCTCCCACTATAAGGACCCTTGTGATTACATTTATTCCATCTGCATGATTTAGGATAATCTTCTGAAACTCCAAGATCTTGCAATTAATCACATCTGTAAAGTCCCTTTTACTATTTAAGGTAACATATTTATAGATTCTGGGGATTAGGCTGTGAACATTTTTGGGGAATCATTATTCTGCCTACCACATCTTTCCAGAACTCATTTGTTCATACTACATTAATTATTTTGCAAAATATTTTGTTTGGGATTTTGCATCTCTGTTTATGAGAAAGATTGGTGTATAATTTCTTTCCCTGTAATGTCTTCATTAGGTTTGTTATCAAGGTTAAAGTAATCTCATAAAATAAATTTGTAGAAGTCTCTCTTTTTTAATGCTCCAAAAGAGTTTTGTAAGATAGACATAATTTCTTCTTTAAATGTTTGGTAGAATGCAAACATTTCATGAGAATTTATATGGTAGTTTTAAAAATGCAAATCTAATTTAATTAAAAAATAATATTCAATTTTTTTATTTAATTTTTTTTCTTGACAGCTTTAATGAATTACAGTTTGGGAGACTTAACCTAAATATTCAGATTAGTTGATATTTAATTGTTCAAAAGATGCTCTTACTTTGTAGAAGTTTTGGTAATATCTCCTTTATAATTCTTAATATTGGTTATGTCTACTCTTCTTTTTCTTCTTTAATTTTGTAAAATTATTTTTTTTACTTTTTTATAAAACACTAACATTTCATTTGTTGATCCTCTAGATTATATATTTGTTTCTATTTTATTATTTTTTACTCAGATTTATTATTGTTTCAACTTTTTTTGGTTCGATTTGCTATTTTTATGTTGCTTTAAAACATTTATGTCCAGATCATTGATTTTTCATTATTTGGAAGTCATTCTCTATGATTTAAATCCTTCGAAGTTCTAAGACTTGCTTTGTAGCCCAACATAGAGTTAATTTTGCTAATTTTCCCATTCCTATTCTACTGTTTGGGGGTGTGGTGCCCTATATACACCAGTTATTTCAAGTTTGCTATTCATGCTGTTTAATTTTTCTAACTACTTACTGATATTTGGTATTCTACTATCATTTACTAAAAAATATGTGTTTGAACGTGCCCAATCTCATCTGATCTTGGAAGCTAAGCAGGGTAGGGCCTGGTTAGTACTTTAATGGGAGACCACTTAGGAATATCAGGTGCTG
>NW_011906984.1:0-2052 GCF_000151845.1 Pteropus vampyrus
AAAACAGATTGCAGGCTATAGGCAAAGGGAATAGCTGCTGTTTTTTGTTATAAATTTTTCTGCAGTATTTGACTCGTTATTAAGTACCTGTAGTATTTAACTAAAAACTCAAACTTAAATATAAAGAAACTGTTTTTGGAAGGCCTGAGAAAATTGTTTGTATATTCTGAGAAAGTTTTAATCATGAAAATGTGTCGTTAAAAACATGCAAAAACCTTTCTTATTGGAAGATACAAACTGTCCCTGCAGACAAACTAAAAGGCTAATGAGACTTAATTGAGGAGTTTGACAGTTTGGCAGTGCTATCTCATCTGTAGCAGATAATTCTGCCTACTTTTAACTGAAAAAATGGTTGCCAGAGTTAAAACTATTTCTCAGCCTTTTTTGAAGCTAGCGATGGTCATGTAAATAAGTTCTGGGTAACCATATATTAATGGTAATGATGTGTGCAATATTCAGATTGAGCTTTTAAAGAGAAGATATGTACTTATCACTTCCCCTTTCCTCCCTTTCAGCTACCAGAAACATGCAGTTATCATCAAATTATACAGAGGAAAAGAAGGATTGGAATTGTTATCAGTAATGAATAGCAGAGCTAAAAGGAAAAGACAGGTATTCTGACTAAATATATAATTCTGAATATTCCATTCCATTCTCTATTCCCACAATAATTTAGCATTCTAAAGCATTAATTTTCTAAATGTTAATTGGTTTTTGGATGAATTAGGGTATTTACTAAAAATATTTCTTTATTACTGGATAGTGGTTTGCAGAAGGAGAAATTCAAATTATTTGAAACTATTTATTTATAAGATCTTTAATAAAATACTTTTTAAAAGCAAATTATATTTCCAGGATTTCTCAGGTTAAAATTTTCTACTGAAATTTGGATTATAATTATGTTAAAACTAACACACACGTCCAAGACAATCTTAAAAGAAGAATAAAGTTGGAAGATTTACATCTCTCAATTTCAAAACTTACAACAAAGCTACAGTAATCAAGACTGGGTGGTATTGGCAAAAGGATAGACATATAGATCAATGAAATAGAATTGATAGAAATAAACCTATATGTATTCATTTAATTTTTAAAAAGGATGCTATGACCATTCAGCAGGGAAAGAATACCTTTTTCAACAAATGGTGCTAGGATAACTGGATATCCTCATGCAACAGAATTAACTTGATTACCTCTCACCACATCCAAAAATAAACTCATAATGGTATAAATACCTAAATAAGAAATAAAGCTAAAAACCTCTTAGAAGAAAATATAGGAGTAAATCTTTGGAATCTAGGATGAGGCAATAGTTTCTTAGATGAGGCACCAAAAGCACTAGCAACAAAAGAAAAATAAACTGGCTAACATTCTCAAGAAAGCAAAAAGACAACCCACAGAATGGGAGAAAATATTTACAAATCATATATCTGATAACGGTTTAGTATCTAGAATATATAAAGAAGGCTTACAACTCAACAATAAAAAGACAACCCAATTAAAAATGAACAAAGTACTTTAATAGACTTTTTTTTCAAAGAAGATATACAAATGGCCAACAAGCACATGAAAAGATGCTCAATGTCATTAGTCATTAGGGAAATGTAGATCAAAACCATGAGATACTACTTTACAAACCAGGAGGACTATAATCAAAATGATAGACAATTACAAGTGTTGGTGTGGTCGGAGCAGTTTTGGTTGTTGATGTGGAAAAATTAGAATCCTCTTAGATTACTGGTGAGAATGTAAAATGGTATGGCTCTGAAAAACAGTCCAACAGTTTCTGAAAAATAAAACAGAAAGTCACCATATGACCCACCAATCATACTCCTAGATATATACCCAAGTGAATCAAAAACACATTCACACAAAAATTTGTGTATGAATGCTCATAGCAACATTATTCAAAATAGCAAAAAAGCAAAATCAACCCATCAACATCCATCAAGTGATGAGGAGATATACAAAATGCAGCCTATCCATACACTAGAATATTATTCAGCCATAAAAAGAATGAAGTACTGATATATGCTATGACATGGATGAATC
>NW_011906985.1:0-1145 GCF_000151845.1 Pteropus vampyrus
AGGTGTCTTGCTTCCTTGAGCAGCCTCAGAGCCCGTGGGGAAGGGACTGCTTGCCTGGGGGCACAGAGAGAAACAGGGTGTGCAGTTTGGGTCCATGGGAGCCCAGGCCTGGGGGTGGGTGAGGAAGAGGCTGTCACGCTTTCCGGGGTTCTCGGGCTGGGGGTTTCAGCAGCCGGTGGTTAAGAGTGGATGCTGGAGTCAGCCTCAGTTCGTCTTGTTACTGTAAATTCTGGTCTGTAGGGCTTGGGGCCTAGTGACTGCCCCTTCTTGGCCTTTGCTGTCCCACCTGTCACTTGGGGACATCACCACAGCACCCGCCTCATATCAGCTCAGTCAGGGAAGGTGGTGCTGCCCCTCATCCCAGAAGTTCATCCCGAGGGAGAAGGAAGTGAGCGCCTCAGGGCAGGATTCCCAGGTGGCCTCTGAGCTGAGGGAAAGTGCCAAGGGACGTGGCAGGGTTCCAAGGCTGACTCGTCGCCCTTCCCACTCTCACCTTCCAGGAGGTGGGCCTCCAGCAGCACCACCGCCACCTCAGCCACCTGCGGGGCCTCCTACCTGGTCTGTCCAGAACGGTCCCTCCCCCGAGGAGGCGGAGCAGCACAAAAGGTGGGGTCGGGCCCTGGGTGGGGGACCTTGCCACTGCCAGAGTTCTGGGATGTTCCAGAACTCTTGACTCCTAGAGTTCAGAACTCTCCAACTCTCAGTTTCCAGAATGTTCCAACTCCCAGGGGACTAGAAATTGACAGCTTTCAGAAACTCCCACTTCCTGGGGTTTGAGAAACTCGTGACACCCAGAGTTGTAGAACTTTCTGACCCTTCACATCCTGCCCCCTCCACCGCTCCCCCCGCCCCCATTCCCGGAGTCCAAAAGTTGGTCGTTTAAAGGATCTTGGGCATTTTGTAATTCGAATGTTCTTGACAGTGTGATGACACTAAATGCTTTCATCTTGGTCTCACTATGTCCCTGCTGTCCCCTCCCAACCCTCTCCTGGGCCCTTCGGGAAGGAAGGCACGCGGGTGGGGCTTAGGAACCGGCCTCACTGGAGACCTCAGAGAGGGGCCAGAGGTTGCTGGCCCTCCTCGGGGCCCGAAGTGACGGCAGCTCCGTCGTCCCTCCTCAGGCAGCCGGAGCACATGGAGCGGGA
>NW_011906986.1:0-3109 GCF_000151845.1 Pteropus vampyrus
TTGCTTTTCATCACTTTAAATATTTTGTGCCAATCTTTTCTGACCTACAAAGTTTCTGTTGAGAAATTAGCTGACAGCTTTATGGGAGCTCTCTTCTTGGTAACTAACTGGTTTTCTCTTGCTGCTTTTAAGATTCTCTTTGTCTTTAACCTTTGGCATTTTAATTATGATGTGTCTTAGTGTGGGCCTCTTTGGTTTCATCTTGTTTGAGACTCTCTGCAGTTACTGGGGTTGTATGTCTATTTCCTTCACCTAGTTAGGAAAGTTTTCTGCCACTATTTCTTGAAAGAGATTTTCAATACCTTGCTCTCTCTCTTCTTCTGGTACCCTATGATGCTAATGTTGGTATGTTTGATGTTGTCCCAAAGGCCCCTTAAACTATCTTCATTTTTTTGGATTCTTTTTTCTTGTTGCTGTTCTGATTGGGTGTTTTCTGCTACTTTAATCTTCTAAATCACTAATTTGATCCTCTGCTTCATCTAAGCTACTATTAATTCTTCCTAAGTCATTCTTCATTTCAATTATTGTATTCTTTATTTCTGACTAGTTCTTTTTTATGTTTTCTATCTCTTTATTAAAGTTCTCATTCAGTTCATCTCCTCCTTTCCTAAGTTCATTGAGCATCATAATAAGAAGTGTTCGAATTCTACACCTAGTAGATTGCTTATCTCCATTTTGTGGAGTTATTTTTCTGGAGCTTTGTTATGTTCTTTCATTTGGTACATGTTTCTTTGTCTCCTCATTTTGGCTGCCTCCCTGTGTTTGTTTCTATGTATTAGGTAGGGCTCCTATGTCTCCTGGTCTTAGTAGAGTGGCCTTATGCAGTAGGTGTGCTGTGGGTCCCAGTGACACAGTCTTCCCTGGTCATCTGAGCTAAGTGCTGCAGGTATGTCCCCTGTATAGATTGTGTGTGCACTCTTATTGTAGTTGAGCCTTGGTTATTGTTTGCATATCAGTGGGAAGAATTGACCCTTGGGCAGCTTTGTTGTCATGACTAGCCATGGCCAGTCATGACAACTAAGCTGCCCAAGGGTCAATCCTGCCCGAGGGAGGAGCTGTTGTGCAGGGGTGACGTTACAGAGCAAGATTCACTTTAGCAGGGCTCTGGTGCCTGCCCTGTTTGCCCTTTGGGTGTATCATCCTCAGATATGATCCAGGGTGGTGCTCCAGCTCAGACTAAAGCTGGCCCCCAGACATGCAGGCTGAGGCCTCCTGTGAGGGGCCCAGCTGCAAGCCAAGTAGCTTCAGCCTATGCCCTGCCCAAGGCCACCTGGCATGAGCCATCAAGCAATGTGCAGATGGCCATCACTTGTGCTGGGCACGGAAGTTCCTTGAGAGGCTAAGCTGTAAACTGAGGCCGGGCTTGGGGCTGCTCAGCAAGCTGCTGTTAGTGTCAGGCTTGGGGCTGCTCAACAAGAGGTACAGGGCATGCTGAGACCAGACCAGATGATGCTTGTTTAGGTTTTGTGAACCTTTGAGAGATTTTAGGAGGAAAGTCCACAGTATGAGCAAAGACAGGTTGTTTATATGGAAATGGCTTAGGTGGGCCTACACATTGGGAGGGGAGGGGTCTCAGGGAATCACCAGGACAGGGCAACCAGTATTAGCCAGGAGAAAAGAGACTCAGATATGGCATCCAACTGTGTCTGCAAGCTGGGTTGGGGAGGGCTCAACAAAGGAACAGTGCCCTCTGCCAGCACTTCTGTCTGAGAAAAAGCTGTCCTTGAAACCCTCTCTCAGACAATTCAGTTCCTCCCCATATGTCCCTGGCATCTTTTGAGCTGCTGCCTCAGAGCTGGAGCTCAGAACAAGTGAGCCTGTCTTTGAATAAGTTAGTGTGCAGGCCCTTTATAAGGAGTCTGTAACAACCTCAGCCTTTTGTCTCACTCAGCTACAATCCCCACTGCTTTTCACAGCCAAAAACTGTGGGACTTCTCTTCCCAGCACTGGAACCCTGGGCTGGGGAGCCTGGTGCAGGGCTGGGACTCCTTGCTCCTCCAGGGGGATTTCCGCGGCTGAGATATCTCTCCCAATTTCAACCGCCACATGCAGTTGTGGAACCATGTTGTTTCATATCTCTGCCCCTCCTACCAGTCTTGAGGTGGCCTCTTCTTTGTGTCCATAGTTTTAAACTTCTGTTTAGCTAGACTTCAGGAGATTCTAAATGATGGATATTTTGTAGTTTAGTTGTAATTTTGCTATGTTTGTGAGAGAAGGCAAGCACAGAATTTACCTACTCTACCATCTTAACTGGAAGCCTTAATTTTTTTCTCTTTCTGTTTCTTTTCTGATAGTAAGAGAAATCTGGCTCCCATTACCCTTATCACACACTCAGTCAATCAAGTCCTGTGAACGTAAACAATATGCCATCTCCAAGGCCACTCTTCCCCCATGTAAATGCTTTCTGCACCTTGTTTGGACTAGACCCTCTTCACCTGGCTTTGATTCCCACTACATTATGCTGTACTGATTCATGGGTGCTTTTCCTATTCCTCTTAGATTCCAATTCCTTTTAGATTCCGATTCCTTATACCAGATTGCTTGTCCACGTGAATATCTCATTTGACCCAGTTGGGCTCTGTACTTCTACACGTAGCTGCCCCAATACACATACTCCTTTCTTACCCTTCTCAGACACCCCGTATAGGGCTGACCTGGGAATATTGCCATCCTTACTCTTCTTGGGTTCTGATTCCACACACAAGGCTGCTCCCAGTGTAGACACCTTCCTAAAACCTACTTCAGCTTCAAAACTCTGCAGCAGAATGCTTTCAAGTGTGGACTCTATCTTCATCCTGCTTCAGATTTGACTTCCTGCTCTGGACTACCCCAATGCATGGACACCCTCTTCTAGCTATGACTTCCTGTGTCAAAAAGCCCAACCTCACCCTTGCTCCTATGTAGATGTCTTTGTCATCCTGCATGTATTCCAACATCCTGCACTGCATCCCTACCCCTGGTACAGATACATTCTGCTCTGCTTTGCTTAACAGTTCGACAAGTGAATTATTCAGAAAAAGAAAGGAAGAGGAAGAAGAATCCTCATACAGTTTTGAAACATTTTATTTCTTTGCTTGGTTGAGATACAATAGAATATATGAAGAAAAAA
>NW_011906987.1:0-2518 GCF_000151845.1 Pteropus vampyrus
TGAATGAAAAGTCAAGCAGAAGAAAGCATGGTGAAAAGTGTGAATTTCATTCTAGCTACAATGGGTATTTTACATATTTGATTCACATGGTATAAATGGTATTATTGAAAGATCACTTTACTGTATGGAGAAAGGATTGTGGTGAAGTGTGTTGGATATTTTCTGGCACTCCTTATTCACTTTCTTCCTTCGTCTATTGGGGAGGCTTATCTTTATACACAGTATCAATCAGATACTCTAGCCTTTTAGACTCCCATTAGATTTGGCCAATGGCAACTTCAGAGAATGGAAGGAGAGAAAAATGGGGAGAACTTTTCCCCCCCAAAACATACCTGCTGAGCTGAGGTTTGGGAGCCCCCATGGTCTTCTACCAAAGGCTTCAGCTGTTGTCAGGTGGTAGGGTGAGGGAAGGGTTCCTACAGTCACTTCTTATACCAAGTTCGAGTAACCACTTTCATGCCTCCATCCTTATACTTTGGGCTGGCCCAGACATGTTTTACCATCTCTTATTAGTTCCTCGACCGCATTCACACCTTGTTTTATGCCATCTGTTCTCTGATGGGATCTTGGTAGCAGGTAAGTCAAGAATAAGTCAGGAAGTAGCTGTGGCAATTCATAAGAGAGGTGGCTTAGACTAGCATGGTATCAACAGAGTTAAAGATAGCTATGAGATATATTTTGGAGGTAGAATTGGGGGCCTTTACAGTTAGTCACTAGGAGTTAAGAAAAAGGAATTAATAAGAACTATGTTTGCGCTTGAGTTTCTGGCTGGATTGCTGAGTGATGTAAAGAGACAGAGTTAAAACCAGGATTATAGAGAATGGTATGGAAGAAGAAAATATCAAGAGTTCCTTTTTGACACATGGAGCTGAAATTACCTCTTAGGCACAGAACTAGATTAGGAGGTTGTATGCCAGGAAAACACTAGGGCTAGATAAAAGTGTGGAAGTCATGTGCATAGAGATGGTTTTTAATATCAGATAACTGGATAAGGGGTAACCTGAGAAGAAAGCATGAACACGTAATGTAGTGTGTGAGGGGGTAGGGCTGAGAGATTCAGAGTGTAGTGTTCCAAAGGCAGAAAGGTATGAAAGTTATTGCATTGAAAGCAATCTTAGTTTAGGTGTGGAGTGGGAATGAAAGTCCAACTAAAAACAGAAGTTTTCATTAGCATCGAGTCTATCTCATTAGAGATCTACTCTGAAGATAAAGAATAAAACATCACCTAATAATAAAATCTTTCTTTGTCTTATTTATTTATATACTGACAACTAAGGATATATATATATATTTTTTTTCTTGGCACTCTTTAAGTAAACTGTGCTACTCACCAGGAGGATTCAGATGGTTAGTGCCTTGTCTCAGTCACTATATGTTTATTTATAATTATCTATTATCACTTCATCTTAATTGAGTTATAAGGCAAATTATGCTTTCCAAGTGGAGTAACAATAATAACTACAAAATAAACTAGTACTTCAAGATGGTATAACAATGAAAGCACTGTCATCCAAAATTCTCCTTTAATGGTTTGAGTATATCCAAAGATCTTTATTTATTTCCACTGACTAATAAAAGCAACTATCCAAATGAATTTATAAAATAATAGTTATGTGGTCTTTTTTATTAATGGATTCCATGAAGTATTTTGATTAGATAAAACTCCATTGCTATAAGGTGAATACACAAAACATTTTGGAAAAAGTGGCACATATATTCTTCAAGAACTCTTTTCCCCTAAATATTTCACCAAAAACTTATTAGAAATAATAAAAATACACAATAAAGTTGCAGTGCACAAAATCGATATACATAAATATGTTGTGTTTTTATGCACCAACAACAAAAAGCAAAAAGAGAAATTAAAAAAACAATCCCTTTTACAATTGTAAACAAAACAAACAACTAGGAATAAATTTAATCAAGGAGGTGAAAGACGTGTACACTGAAAACTGTAAGACATTGAAAAAGAAATTGAAGACCTAAAAAAATAGAAAAATATTCCATGCTCATGGATTGAAAAAATTAACTTTGTTAAAATGTTCATATCACCTAAAGCAATCTATAGACTCAATGTGATTTCTATCAAAATTCCAATATCATTTTTACAAAAATAGAACAAAAAAATCCTAAAATTTGTATGAAACTACAAAAGCAACCCTGAGAAATCCCTCTGATTTCAACAACACTACAAAACTATAGTAACCACAAGAGTATGGTCTTATTAGAAAAACTGACACACAGATCAATGAAACAGAATCGAGTCAAGAAATAAATCCATACAGATATGGCAACTACCTTACGACAAAGGAGCCAAGAACATACAATGGAGAAAGTCTCTCTAATAAATGGTGTTGGGAAAACTATACAGCTGCATGGAAAAGAATGAAACTAGATCACTATCTTATACTATACACAAAAATTAACAAGGGAGGTAGATGGGGTAAAAGGGGTCAAATAATGTGGTGACAG
The DNA here is from genome assembly GCF_000151845.1 of Pteropus vampyrus. NCBI lineage: Eukaryota > Metazoa > Chordata > Mammalia > Chiroptera > Pteropodidae > Pteropus > Pteropus vampyrus. The sequence goes on from NW_011906987.1 coordinate 2,473, forward strand.
AAAGAAATCTAACTGTGGGAGGGGAACACAATGCAATATATATATA
>NW_011906988.1:0-2631 GCF_000151845.1 Pteropus vampyrus
TTTGTAAATATTGATTTTGTCCATTTTGTCTAATGTGTCTTTTAAGGCTGATATTCTTTATTGATTTTGTGTTTAGATGGTCTATCTATAACTATCAATGGGGGTATTTAGTTTTCCTACTATACTTGTGATTTGTCAGTTTCTCCTTTTAGTTCTGTTAGGAATTGCTTTATATATTTTGGTGCTCCCAGGTTGGGTGCATATGTATCAATAAGTGTTATATCTTCTTGATGTGTTGTCCCCTTTATCATTATATAGTGTCTATTTTTATCTTGGAATCTATTTTGTCTGATATAAGTATCACTACACCCACTTTTCTCTGGATGCCATGTGCTTGGATTATCATTTTCTGCCTCTTAACTTGGAGTCTACCTTTGTCTTTATAGCTGAGATGAAGCAGGATATGGTTGGGTCTTGTTTTTTTACTCTAAAAGGTGGATTTTTAAATAAATAATTTGGGGACAAATGAATAGTCATTTGAGAAAAAAAATTTTGTCAGATATATTCCTCACACATTACACAAGAGTAAGCATCAAACAGAGCAGAGATCTAAATGTAAAAGGAAAATTAGAAACAAACATTTGTGAATTTCTCTCTCTATATCTCATGTATAGGGGAAGATCTTATAAATATGACTTAAAGTCCTAAAGCAACAAAAACGATTGATACATTTTATAAAATTAAAAAAAAACTTTCTTATGGAAAAAAACACCATTAACAAATTCAAAAGATAAGTGACAAGTTATGAAAAAAATAACTTAAATATGTACCACAGATACAGTGCTGACATTCCTACTATATTTAAAAAATTAACATTTGTGGAGAAAAGACCAAATATTCAATTGGAAAATGAGCAAGAGACATAAAATGACAATCCATAAAAATGATATAAAATGGCTCTTAAACATATGAAAAAATTTTCAACTTTAGTCATAATCAGATAAACACAAATCAGAACTACACTGAGATAATATTTCTCACCTACCAGGTTGGCAAAAATTTAAAAGCTTTAGAACATATTCTTTTGGCAAGACTGTGAGGAAACAGCCACCCTTGTTCATTGCAGATGGGAATGTGTATATGGTACGTACTCTATGGAGAGGAATTTGGCAATGTCTAGCAAAACTACTATGCATTTTCTCTTTGACTAAGCAGCCCTGCTTCTAAAGATACACATGCCCAAATATGAAATTATATATTTATGAAATTATTTATTGAAGCATTATTTATAAATACAAGATATTTTAACCAACCTGAATGTGCATACATTAGAAACTGGTTGACTAAATTATGGTCAATGGAGTACTATGTGGCTGTAAAAAAAAGATAGAGAGCAAACCTATGAACTCATATAGAGTGCTTTTTAGGATATGTTATTAAATAAAAAGAATCAAAGCACAAAAATGTACATATAGTATGTTATCTTTTGTGTAAGACAGAGGAGAAATAAGAAAGCATATATGTATGTGCTTGTACATGGAAAAAGAAATATAGGAGAGTTAAGGCAGAAACCAATAAAATTGCTTACATATAGAGTATGTGGGATATCACAAATAATAAATGAGTATGGCCAAAAAAACTACATAGGAATAATTAATGATATGATTCACAAGCTTAATTTAGATATCACTGAACTAAAAATTAAAGAACACACATTTTTTTTCCCCAGGAACAACATGAAACATATATTAAAATTATATAACTAACTGATTTCATAGAGATCGCATTCCTTGTCCAAAATACCCTAAGATTATAAATCAACAATAAGAAATTTTAAAACAATTCTTATACATTTGCAATTTAGAAAACATAATTTTAGGTAACCAAAGGTTAAAGAAATATAAATTGGAAATTTGAAATAATTATAGTAAATAGTGTGACAGCCTGCTGAAATGTGAAAGGGTTAAAGAATAATTAAAACCTGAAACTGCTCAAAGGAAGTCTATACCTTAGGTCTGCTTTCTAGAACCCCTAACCGCATTCTGTTAATCATAAAACTTGTAACAATGAGCTCATAAACTAACTGCCAATTTTAGCCTGTGTAACCCTACTTGCTTGCGTGGCATGAAAAATAATCAATTGTATATAAGCTGAAAATTACTATTTGGCCATCGCCCATGGGAACACTGGCTATTGCCCATGGGAACATAGGCAAGCACCCATAGGAACATAACATTCTAACAACAAGCTTTCTGCTTCTGTACTCCCCGCTTGCACACCTGACCAGTGGGTTGACAGGCAGTGAATAGGAGAAAGATGGACCTTTGTGTTTAAGACAGAATGAGGAATGGGATTTAGGACTTAAAAACCTTGTATCTTGGCATTTCGGGGCTGCTCCTTTGTACAGGACAGCCGCCGGCTAATAAACAGCCTTTAAGAGCATACTTGGTTTGGCCTATTCTATACAGGCCACAACAATAGAAATACAATGAGTGCACGTGAAAATTAGTGAGATGCAGCTATAGTAGCACTCAGAGGGAGATTTATAGCCTAAGATACATTTATTTTTTAAACAAAATTAAGGTAAAAGTATTAAACATTCAACTCATATGGTTAGAAAAAATATAGAAGAAACACAAAGATGGTAGAAGAAGGGAAATAATAAAGATGACGTAAAAATGCAAGCAAGCA
>NW_011906989.1:0-875 GCF_000151845.1 Pteropus vampyrus
ATCCCGCCCCTGCCTGGGGACACTGCCGGTCACGTTCCGTAACGCACGAGAGGGACCGGCGGGAGGGGCGGGGAGGTGGGAGATGTTTCTGTGGGGGTCGGTGCTAGTTATGGCATCAAGGGTTAAAAACACAGAGAGAGAACTCTTCACACGGAGCCCTCTGGACCGGGCTGGGGAGAAGGTCTCCCGCGGTTCCGTCTCATGACTCTCTTTCAAGGCGAATAAACTGAAAATAGGAGTTAGATTCTGCTCTCAGATCTCACTGACCCCACGACCCGAAACTCCACTCGGAAACGTCGGGTGGACTCGTGATTGTCACGACCTCGATGGACACGGGGGATCGTGCAAGGGCAGGGCCCGCGCTCAGCGGCTGAGAGCCACACGCGCTCGGCGTTTCCCCCAGGGGACCCTCAGCGTCGGTATTGTAACAAGGTCCACAGACAGTGCCAGCGAAAATCTGGGGCCTTCTTCCTGATCCGAGTGGAAAATGAAACAGGGGCTTAGAAGTCTTGGGAATAGCTGAACGATTTTTGAAAAAGAAAACATAAGAAAATTCTAAAGTGCAGTGACGTTCTTGGCAGAAGGAATCAGAGCTGACCAGTTTGATCAGTGCGACACAGGGCCCAACACAAAGGACAAAAGGTTTGAATCAAGACCGGTGTGAAGAGCACAGGGAGCCGTTGAGGGCAGGGTGGGCAGTGGGCGCTGGGCAGGTGGGCGCTGGGCAGGTGGGCGCTGGGCAGGTGGGCAGTGGGAGGTGGACACTGGGCAGGTGGGCGGTGGGCAGGTGGGCGGTGGGTGGTGGGCGGTGGTGGGGGGAGGGCCCAGCGAGGCCAGGTGACAGCCCCTGTGGTGGCCTGGTCTCCAGCATCGCC
>NW_011906990.1:0-2237 GCF_000151845.1 Pteropus vampyrus
TGCTATTATCACTATTATTTTTTGCACCTCCATCACTAGAATGACCTATATTTGTAAGTGTGTCCATGAGTTGTTCACTCTACATTCTTGTTCCCATTATGCAGACTGGGAAATTGGATGCCGAAATGACCTGGCCAAGGTGATCTGGGAGATACTGGGCAGAGCCAGGCCTTGAGCTTCTGACACTATGGAATCTCCCTGATCTCGTCTCACTGCAGATCCTTGTCTTCCCTCATAGTCTAGGCCCACCTTTCCAGTACCTCTTAAACTTTAATATGTGTCTCAATCATGGCAGTCTTGTTAACCCACATGTTCTGACTCAGGAGGGCTGGGTGTACCCGAGACTCTGCACTTCCTGCAAACCTTCAGGAAGTATGGACGCTGAAAGTCCAGGGCCCTTGCTTTGCATAGGACAAGCTAATCCCTTCAGCCAGTAGGGGATCCTGGAGCAGCCTTAGGGAAACAAACAGCCAGTCCTGGGGCCCCTGGGACTGGGCACTGCTGGATCCCTTGAAGGCAGCTTCTAGGTGTCACCCTATGGGAAGTGTCTGCGGGCCCCACTGTCTTTCCAAAGTACCTCCTTGGGGGGAGATGCTAAGGAAAGACAGGATTCACGAGCCCCTCCCAGCCGGGTATCTGGGCCAGGACTGCCAGCTTGCTCATGCTCTCCTTTTGCTTCCTTCTGGCTTCTTCTGTCAGAGCCTGACAGTTACAGCAAAACATTCTTGCTCTCCCACACCCAGCCCACGCTACACGACAGGGCGGGAGGGCTGGCAGCCTGCGGAGAGGGAGCTGACATTTGTCTTAATTGGAGTTACCCGTGTAAATCTCTCCCAGCCCCTCCCTGCGCCCTCAGCCTTTGATGAGCGAGGGGGCTATGAACAGAGAGAGGCTCATACTCTCCCTGGGGAGACACAGTGTTATTAATGTAGGCACTGGAAGGAAATGTTCCCTCTCATCAGCGGGAAAGTGAGCCGGAGGTGAGTGGAAAAAAAGAGAAAAAGAGAACACAGGCAGCAGGGAGAGAAGGGCAAGCATCTCCATCACACCTCCAGGGCCAACAGCGCCTGCCCCTCCCGTTACCTCGGTCATTCAAAAGCAGCCTCTAACGCAGAGGTTGTCAAGCTCAGCTGCACAAGAGTCACCTGGGAACTATAAAAATTGCTGATGTCAGGCTTCCACCCCTGGAGACTTTTCTTTAATTGGCCCAGGGTGTGGATTGTGGACACCGGGTTTTTAAAGCCTCCAGAGATTCTGATGTACAGCCTGCGGGAGAACTGCTTGTCTCATCTTAGCTTCTCTGGGAAGCCTCCCCTGATGAGTGCAGGCCCATTATGGGCTCAGTGGAAATAGCTTATGTCAGCTTAGTAATTGACACCTTTTACAGTTTGGCCAGCCCTGCTATATCTGTGCAGTTGGATGGGAGCAGATCCCCCAAATCAGTGTTGTTTGGTTGAGGAAATGCACAAAAGGGAGTAAAATATACCTTCTCATTTTTTAGGCTTAACTCTCAAATGAGCAAGGATATGCAGCTGCTGAACAGCCACTGAACCAATTCACTCAGTCATTCAACCAACATTTATGGGCACAGAGCTATGTGATGAGGACTCTGCTCTCATCTAACCAATGCCGAATGAGAAAAGATTAGACAGGACCATAAATAACGATAATAAAATAAAACTTGGAGGTGATAGGCTATGGGGTAGGGAGAGAAAGAGATAATGAAAATGTATCCAACACTTGGGATGTGTCAGACAATGTCCCAGTTGACTTATCTATGCTGCATCATTCTAGATTGATGACAGCCCTAAAAAGGAGAAGGTTTTATCGCCATTTAATAGGTAAAGAAACTGAGATTCCGAGAAGTCAGTGGCTTGCCTATGGTCACACAGCTAGTGCATATTGAAGCCTGACTCCAAAAGTGAAGCGAGAACATATTTCTGTGAGAAGATGAGAAATGATTCTGGCCAGGGGCATCTGAGAGAATTGTAAGGAGGAGCTAGGAGCTCACGAACACACTGCCACTGAGGTGTCTCAATAGGAGGACTGAGTAAGAGGAATCAGTGTTAGGGGACAACCATGTTCCAGGTGAGGCTGGAGGGGAGTAGAAAACCAGGGCAGGGCTGGTAGGGGAGTTGAGGGAGGACAGCTTCCCCGGGGGATGGAAGTTCAGAGCACCGAGTAGGTAAAAGTGTGGTATGGGACAGATGGCAGAATGTGAGACTTCAGATCAGCAT
>NW_011906991.1:0-1607 GCF_000151845.1 Pteropus vampyrus
ATAAATGCTATATATACATATATTTATGTAGATGTACAATTATAAACAAACACATACATTATGTAGTCTATAATTCCCATGATTTTGGAATAGAGTTTAAAGTATTAGTTCACAATACTACCTTGACCAAAAGTTTTCTGTTTGCTTTCTATATTTCAGAGATTCTTTAATAGTTCTGATTCATGGGTGATAAGCTTTTTAAAAATTATTACACATTAAAACATTATTTATGTCATGTCAGATGAAAGGAAATCCAGTTTTCCATTTTGACTTAGCTTCTGCAATCATTTTCACTTTGCTTTTTTCAAAACAAAAACTACACATAGACACACACACACACACACACACGATGGTACAGACAGACTTATAATAAAAAACCTCAGTCCCATTCCTCAGAGGCAACTATTTTTTAAAACAGTTTTTGTTTTTAGACCTCTTAGCAGTTACTTCTTTAATTCAGAAGGTATACCTTTACTTCTTGATGTATCACCTTGATAAAGTTTAGTTCCATTATACTCTCTCTGTTTTACCATCATTTCACTAAGTTTTCATAGTTATGTTACTTAATTTTTTCTGTTGGTTACCTTCGTGACTTCTTTACTATTATGAGAGGCAATATAGTATAGTACTTGAGAGGAAGGACTATGAAGTAAGATTGCCTGGGTTGCTTCTCTGCCTCAGTAATTACAGAATTTAAAATTCCACTCTAAAATTAAAATTCTGTCTCGAGTGAGAATTCCAATTCTTTCAGTACTTCTATATCAAAATTGCTTTTAATATCATAGTCCTCTCCCAGTCCCTAATTTCTCCCAATCTGTCATCTCCTTTTGGCTTCTTTTACTCTTTTCTTGTGTTAAATCCAATAGCTGATATTCTGATCTCGTACCTATATTCTTATACCAATCCTGAATTAGCACTTAAATCATTTTTTCCATTTATATTCCCAGTTGAATATTGCTTGAAAAAATTACACACTTATGCAAAGTAGCACCATTACATGTTGAGAGGCACAGTGGCTAAGAGAATGGGTTATGGAAAGAGATTGTTTAAATTTAAATGTAGGCTCTACTACTACAAGCTATTGCTATTGAGTAAGTTACTTAACCATTTCATGTCTTAGTTTCCTCATCTGTAGAATGAGGGTAACAACTGCATCTATCTCATAGAGTGCTGTGATAATTCATTAATATGGCAAAGCATATAAATAAGCTAGTCACACAGAAAATGCTCTATAATTATTCGCTATTACTGTCCATTATTATTAATATAATGCAAATTCACAGTCTCCTACTTCAGTTTGACTTTTAGTAAGGTATACACGCTCTTTTACTTGTCTTTTGTCATTTCTCTTTTCCGTTATCTTCAACCACTCTTGTAAATCAGCATATTTTCCTCAACTGACTTTCTCAACCTCTAATTCTTATCACAACAGAATTCTTGTCTTCTACTCTGTTAAAAAAAACTTCAAGTTATGAGGCATGACTTCTCTCAGCTTTCTTTAGGCTCAGAGGATACAGATTAGTATAGGTTATCAGCATTACCTCTTGAGTCAAATGTGGATTCAAAGCCAGGTTCTGCTACTTGTTAACCATTTGTTTTGGAAACAT
>NW_011906992.1:0-1363 GCF_000151845.1 Pteropus vampyrus
GAGGCGACCTGGACTTTATCCGGCGCGTGGAGCCCTCGGGCCAGACCCAAGCCCCGCGCCGCAGCCCCGGCGAGCCACGCGCCTCCGGGTCCGGGTCTCCACGAGCTGTGCTTGGACCGCGTGTGTCAGGATGGCAGAGACCAGAGGCAGCGGTCACTGCCCTGGCAGCTCGCCAGGCCCAGGGTCTCATGTGGCTTCCATCGGCGACCCCTGCCGCCTGGCAAACCAGCACGAGCGTGCACTCCAGTCGGAAAACTGGGGCAGGAGTCTATGCTCCTTCTCAGAGTTTCTGACTCTTGTTCTCCCCAAGGTGGCAGAGCTCCTGGCGTCAGGCCGGAGCGCAGAACCCGCGTGACACGGGCCCTCCTGGCGCACCACGCGCGGGGTGGCTCCGCCGGTGTCTGGGCTCGGCCCGTGTCTGGGTTCTCACCTGCCATGCGATGCCCCGCTCCGCCGCCCGTCTGCCAGGCTCCTGGCCCGCTTCCTCCTCCCCTTCAATGGAAGGCGTTTCCCAGAAGTTTCTCAGACATTTATTTCCTCCCCACCCCCAGTTCTGGATAGACCAGTAGTCTCTGCCGACCGGTGGTTCCTGACTTTCCTCTGATAGAGGCTTGTCCGGTGGGAGGGTGCACGAGGAGACGGGGGTGTTTCAGGTTGGGAGCACACGTTTTACCCATATTCCACCCATATTCCGTGCTTGTCACCGTCGCCTGCGTGAGCTGACCGGGCTGCATGGCGCTCAAGTCTTCTCTGTCCCTCTCCTTCGACATCGTCCCTCGACCTGGTGCCCGGAAGGTGGCATGCTCTCACTTGGCACCTTCTATGTCTCAGGGTCACGATGCTCGGCCCAGCCACCGCTAAGAAGAGCACGTGGGTCCTCAGTGACATTCAGCGCTGTCTCCCACGCCCTCTGCCCCTGTCCCTTCACACCAGAGGAGTTTGCAGTCTGTCCTTTTAGAATCAGGTGCAAAACGATAGGCGGCCCCGCCCGGCAGCAGACCCCGCGTTGTCTGTGACACAGGGAGTGACTCTTCCAAAGACACCATGAAGGGAGTCCACAGACTGAACAGCTCCCGCCTCCTCTTCCGGACTTTGACTTGGGGGAGGCAGCCTCGTCTCTCGGGAAGCGCTCCCGCCCCGGACCATGCTGCCAGCGCTCCCCTTCCTTCTCAGCAGAAGTGACTCCTGCCGCTGCCACCGAGGCTTTCGTCCCCTGTCCGGTTACCCTTGGGAGCAACAAGTGTGATGAGGCTACGTTAATGTCTGCATCAGATGACGGAATCCTCCTTAAAAGCCAGGAACTACACGTCTGATGAACAATTAGCGGATGAATAAAAAGGCATTTTCTATATTTTCTTCCTGT
>NW_011906993.1:0-2185 GCF_000151845.1 Pteropus vampyrus
AGAGCATGTAGATACACCTTCAAAATATTATTTAGCATAAGCAAAGGAGTTTTGTTTGACAAAGCAGTCGAAACTTAAAACCACTGTGCAATGAATTTGGGAAGGTGTGATGTGGCATCTCTTCTAATAAAATAATAAAAACATCACTATCATTTCTTATACTTGAATTAGGAAGTACGCTGAAAGCAGAATTATCCCATAAATGGCTAATTTCACACATCCTCATCTAAATTGATGACCTTTTGTATGTGATTTATGTAAAGAGGAAGCTCTAGGGGGATACATTAGAATCTTCGGGTAATTTTTCTGGAAGAATTTCCCTTGACAACCTCAACTTGGAACACACTCAGACACACAGACACAGACACAGACACACACACACACACACACAGACAAACACAGACAAACACAGGCACACAGTAGTGCAGAATTATTTGTCTCCCTGTCCTGTTCAGATAGCAACGTCACTTTTCCAGAGCATAATCTCTTTGTTCTCTGTTTCCCTCCTCACATGCTTTTGCAGCCCACTGCTGCTGGCAATCACGAAACCTCCTGTCGATTAAAACTGATTTGTTGCTCTAAGAAAATTCAGTAGTCAGTAACCTTTTTCTCTCCTGAAGTCCCTAATACTTGTCCAGGAGTGACATGTATGTGTGCTTTGGGCCTCTAGAATCAATTTCATATCTTTATTTGTGCTATCGATGTTTCATCTGACATTGGTGGGTCTCTAAAACACTTTTATAGTGACACTGCTGACCTCATGGGAGGTCAGACATCTATTACATTTTGAATTAATTAACTTTTTATCTGTATTTCGATTCCATCAAAATGCTTAGGTATAATCACACAAATACAAAACGAATTCAATGAAGGATTTGCAGCAGAGAGAATTCACTCATTCATTCATAAAATACTTATTGAGCAACTATTAGGACCCGAGCCATCGGTTAGGCCCAGGTGATTTGGAAATGAGGAAGGGAGACTCAGTGGCTGCTCTCCAGGAGATCAGACTCACATGGTGCAGAGTCTGATTCAAACTGGTTATTCTAAAAAGATTTTTTTTCTTGAATTTAAATGATAAAGAGAAGTGGCCAAACAACAAGTGTTGGCGACGACGACGTGGAGAAAAGGTAACCCTGAACACTGCTGATAGAATTACAAACGGGTATGGCCGCTACTGAAAACAGTCTGGAGGTTCTCCAAAAATTAAAAGTAGAACTACTTTTTGACCCAGCAGTTGCACTTCTGAGTATTCATTCAAAGAAAGCTAAAACACTAATTCGTAAAGATCTGTGCACCCCTATGTTCAAGACAGCCGCTATTCACAATAGCCAAGATATGGAAGCAACATAAATAGCCAAGATATGGAAGCAACCTAAATGCCCATCAACAGATGATGGATAAAGAAGTATGGTTCATGAATACAACAGAGTATTATGCAGCCATAAAAAAATATCCTACCATTTGCAATGACATGAATGGGCCTAGAGGCTATTTGCTGAGTGAAATAAGTCAGACAGAGAAAGATAAATACCATATGATTTCACTTATATATGGAATCTAAGGAACAAAAGGGGGTAAAAAAAAACCTAAATGAAAACAGACTCACAGACACAGAGGATGATCTGGTGACTGCCAGTGGGAAGGCGGTTGGGGGACTTGAAGGAAAAGGTGAAGAGATGAAGAAGAGATCAAAAGTCATGGGGACACAGAGGACAGCATAGGGAATATAGTCAATAGTATTAAAATGGCTGTAGGTAGTGTCAGATGCTGCCAGAGTAATCGGAGGGACCACTCATGAGTTACATAAACGTCTAACCAATGTACCGTATACCTGACACTAATAAAAAAAAAAAAAAGAGAGCGAGAGCGAGAAGTGGCCACTGATAGCCCTTACCTGAATGCTGTGGTTTAGGGAAGAGGTTCCCCAACGAGAAGAAAGTAGAGGTTCTAGAGACTAGTGCTGCCGCACAGACCCATGTCTTCACCATTCTATGGTGAAATGAGAAAAAAAATGAGAGCTTTACCAACCTCCTATTCCACTAATTCTGTAAGTAAACCCTCCATTCTGGTCACAGCGTTTCCTCCTGGAAGTTTTCTCAGTCCACTGCTTTGTTTTGTTTCGTTTGCCAGCTTCCTACAGTACAATATTGACTGTATTTCAGAATGGCCATCATCTCACACC
>NW_011906994.1:0-2130 GCF_000151845.1 Pteropus vampyrus
CCATCTCCTGAAGAAAGTAAACTTGCAATAGTGAACTCACTTTTTTGCCTAATAATACTTCCTTGTTCCTGTTCCCTTCTGCCTATAAAAGTCTTTCACTTTGTACAGCAACTTAGAGCTCCTTTCTGTCTGCTAGACTGGATGCTGTCCAATTCATGGATCATTAAATAAAGCCAATAAGATCTTTAAAATTTACTCAGTTGAATTTTTGTTTTTAACAAAACTCTTATAAAAGGAAAATGCACTGCTTTCTCTTCTACTCTAATCACTTATTCAGTCATAAGTTTGGTTTTCCACACCAAGAGATTCTCCAATTCTCTGTAGACACCAACTAGGTGTCTTACACAGTTCTGACACTATCAACCCGGAGAAATGCAGTTCTGACACTATCAACCTGGAGTCAGCATCAGATCCCACAAGTTAAGGGCTCAGTTTCACAAGACTGCCCCCACTTCAGATGCCAGTCACAAGTCCCAGGTTGTCACCTGTACTTCTGACTGACCAGCTATAAATTAGGGTTGCCATGACATCCTCCATGGGTTTAATAATTCCTAGAATGGCTCACAGAACTCAAGAAAACAGTTTATTTACTAGATTAGCAGTTTATTATAAAAGGATACAACTCCGGAAGAGCCAGATGAAAGAAATACATAAGACAAGGTATGGGAAAAAGAGCATGGAACTTCCATGGCCTTTCCGGGCACACTACCCTTCCAGCACCTCCATGTGTTCACCAGCCAAAAAGTTCCCAAACCTCCATTCTTTAGGGTCTTTTATGAAAGTTTCCTCACGTAGGCACAATCAGTTATAAACTCAGTCTCTAGCTCCTTTTTCCTCCCCGGAGAATGGGACATGGAACTGAACATTCCAAGCTTCTAATCAAAGCTGGGTCTTTCTGGTCCTCATCTAGGAGCTATCCAGGAGCCCACCAATGTTAAAACAAAAAACATTCCTATCATCCTCAAAATTCCACGAGATTTAGGAGCTCTGTGTCAGGAACCAGGGTCAAAGATCAAATATTAGAACAAGAAATGCTCCTGGCACCTTTATTGCACCTTTATTGCTTAGGAAATTACAAAGGCGTTAGGAGCTCTGGCCAGCACCCGGGGATGAAGACCAAAATGTGTATTTTTTATTATAGCACAATATCATACCTTAACATCACACATTTGCAAAGGAACCTATTGTAGCCCTACCAAAATCACCAATGAAAGAAAAAGGAAATTGATCTTTACTTTCTAGAAAGTTTTAAAATGAAGACCAAAGGACTAAATAGCCAGTTTCAAAATGTTTGTTGTTAATTTAATCCTTTTAAAGGTAGGATTCAAACTGTTAAGTTCAAATGCTAAAAAAAAATTGTGATTGCCACTACTCTAAATCCATTCTTCCTTTGATTACCATTATTGCACATACTATTTTATAATACTCTTTTCCCAGAATTTCACTGAGCCAAAAAGAATAAAATTTGCAGATTTTCAGTATAGATTAGAGTGTATTTTCCTCCTTTTTTGTGTAATATAAGCCACAATTAATCTGTTCACTCCTCAGACTTACTTGGAGGCAAGTATTATTATATTTAAAAGTACCTTAACAACGTTTTATTATAATGACTCTTATAAGAAATATTTCTTTTCATATTCAATTATATGAAGACTTATAAATGGTTTGCCCTGACCTTTTCATTAAATATTATATAACATGTTAGAAAGAGAGGTTGGCCAGGGAATTACCTTTGAAAATAAGAAGATAGGGGAAGAATCAGTTAAAATTCTCAGCACACACTTTGAACAGGAAGCTTTAGAAATAGATTTAGGAAATGAAGATTAAAGAAAAAAACTAGATAGTGGGAAGAGAGTGCCAGTTGCAAGTTACAGAAAAGCTTACTAAGCAATTCCTAATGCAGTAGTTTTTCTACTTATATGACTCCTGCCAGTGTCCAGATCCTATAAGAATGTATTATAGAACATAAAAAAGTAAAATGCATAATCACTGCTATTTAGTAAACTTTCTTTATAAAGTTTCTTGAACATATTTCAGTAAAGTATTTTACTGAAGGGAAGGAAATTCTCAAAGATGTAATACAAAAACCTTTTTCAGAACTGAAGAGCATAGATCTCTAGAGAAAAAAAG
>NW_011906995.1:0-2365 GCF_000151845.1 Pteropus vampyrus
GGGTCCGGGCGGAGGCGGCGGAGCCCGCAGGCGCCCTGCAGACCCCCGCGGCACACGCGCCGGGCTCGCCCCGCAGACGACGCCCCCGCTGGGCCGGGAACCTCCATTCCCGCCCGGAGGAGGGTCTCTCCCTGTGCCGGGCTGTCAGAGGCCACGAGGACCGGAACGCGGCCGGTCACTGACACGCAGCCACACGTGCCAGAGCCGCCATCTCCCCCACGCGGCCTGGACACTCCCGGCCCCACGAGAACCGAAATTAGCCAATAAAAATCAACGGCCGTCCACGCGTCTGGAAATTAACGTGGATGGAGTATTTTTACAATCCGAGTTTGTGTTTAGCTTGAAACTCGAGTAACGCCCATGCCCCCCGCCCCCCACGCCCCCCACGCCCCGATGGCGAGTCCCGAACGCTGTGGCTGCAGGCGGTGGCCCCACGCCCGGGCCCTCCGGGGCCGAGGGCCGCAGTCCACCCAGGCGCGGATGGCGGAGGACCGCTCATCCTCAGCATCCCGCCCCGGGCAGGTGCCCAGTTCTTCTGAGCTTCTCAGAACCGACACCGAGACTCCCTCCCTGACTCCCACCCCCGCCGCTGGCCGGAGGATGCGGCCACCAAGTCCGATCCTCCCCTCGGCCATGTTCACGTCAGTGTCTCCTCACTGCCACCGGCCGGGGCTCCTCTGTCTCTGCGGATCTCTTGGTGGCGGGAGGGGTCAGCGGGGGAGCGGTGAGGGCGGCACCCCAGTCCCTCCTCGTCCCACACTAGGCGGGCTCCAGCTTGGGCGCTGAAGATCTTGGCGGGGTCTCTCTCTCTCCATGTCCCTCCCACAGCCAGTGTGCACTGGGCAGGGCCACCGCCCCCATTCGGAATGTGGAAAGGGCTCGGTCACCTCCGCCTTCGTCACGTCGTCCTACTCAGCACCCACCGCGGGGCCTCACAAGGCTCGGGGATCCCAATGCTCAAATCACAGAGGACAGACAGAGGGGAGGCTGTCACCACGCCCCTGCCGGGCGGGGCTTCGTCCGAGCCTAACAGGTGTCTGCTCCTCTGGGACGCGACGTGGACAGCCGGGGCCCACAGGCACGGGCTGCTCAGAGCAAGGGTGCAGGACGACGCAGGAACCCCCAGTGCCACAGACAAAGGGGCCGCCAACCTGGGCCCGCAGCCCCCGCCTGCCTGCCTGCCCCTCGGTGCCAGCTGGAGCCATAGGAGTGTGTCATGTGACTGCCGGCCCCACGAGAAGACTGGGGCATCCCTGGTCCCACCGCTTCCTGCCCTGAGCGACGGCTGACTGTGTGGTGACTTAGCACAGCTGGCGCCTGAGAAAACTTCTTGGGAACACGTCACAGGAACTAGAGAAACCGAGGCTGTGCTGGATTTGAGACGTGGTCATCAAGCAGAAGGAAACGCATTTCTTAAAAAATCTACGTAAAAGAATATATATATGTATATTCTTTTCTTAAGATTTAGTGTGTCACACCCATGGATATGGAAAACCAGCAGCTTCTCTTCAGCTTAATTTAAGGGTGTTTGTTGTGACACAAAGCTGCTCCAGATGGCTCTACCTCTCTGCGGAAGGACCCTCCCGCAGCGCCGGAGGGCGGACACGGAGTCACCACACACCTGCCCCACACGGGTCTCAGGCCGGCCACGGCCGACCCAGGCCCACCGGGCCTTCCCCTTCACCTCCGTCCAGGTTTCAGCCTCCACAGAGTAAACACGTGTAGCTAATTCAGAACATCCTCCGGTCACCATTTGGGGGTATTGCTTAAAAAAAGGAAAAAGAAAGAAAAACACCACTCAAGTGACCCTTTCATCTTAGGCCATTAATATTTAATCACCACTTTGATTACATATAAAGGCAGTTCAAGGGTATATTTTCACCTAAAGCTCTAATAATTTAATAACGCTGATCGAACCTGCATTTGTATTAGATTTCCCTCGGTTTTAATACCACGTTGCTTTAAATAGGGTCCATTTTTAATGAGGACCAAATAGTCTGTTTTTCAGTTCTCTGCTTCCTTCTCAAACCACAGGGCATGAAGGTGTTGCAACCAGCGCTCTTTGATGAAGAACAGCGCAGCCATAAAGATCATTTCTGTCAGACAATGAAAATCACCCGATCGAAATCTTCTCTCTCTTTCTGTTGACAATGGTGTCACCTCAAGGATTATCGTCACCCTTTATCGCCCGATATCAGGGAATATGTTGTAGGGACATTCACACCTGTTCAGAAAGCACCTTGGAGGCAAACCCTTCATAGGAAATGTCAGGGGTACATTCAAACCCATCAGGTGCCAGCCTCCCCGTTCATAAAGTTTGAAATTGGTGTGAATATTTTAACTCATCCCTTACAGGATCTTCCAA
>NW_011906996.1:0-2840 GCF_000151845.1 Pteropus vampyrus
CAGTGGTGGGGACAGAGCCCGCATCATGCCCAGTATAAGCAAGTGCTGTCGGCAAATTCCAGTGGGAATGAAAGGTCAAGGGAGAAATGAGGGAAGGGGAAGAGGGTCATGGCTCCTGAGGAGCTGAGGAGGCAGGAGTGAACCGAGGGACGGGATGGTGGAGGTGGAGGTGGAACACAAAGGTGGGGGAGAGGGGAGGCCAAGAGGGAATGGAGAAGGAGAGGAGAAGCTCGGGAAGCGAAGCAGAGCAAGGGTGAGGAGCACCCGCCCTGGTCCGGGTTAGCGGTAGGGTTGGGGTGGCACACAGGCTGGGACCGACGGCTGGTGATTGCACCCCACACTCGTTCCATCCCTTTCAACTCTTTAAGCCTTTCTTCTACGAAGGCTTTTTGTAGAGTTTAGAATTTTTATTAATCAAATCTCTTATCTCCTCACATAAATAGGTCTATGGTGAAAAACAACATCGATATGACTTTTCAAAACAAGCGAGCTTAACTTTTACTTTGGCCACTGTCTGAACAATAACAAATGTTTAATGTTTCCATCTCGTTACTAACCATGTAAAGTTTAAAAATTTTTAATTTAAAAACAGCAGTCCCGACTTCATCCTAAGTCTGATAAACGTGGAGTCTGAAGGGTGCTTTATCACCGAACCTCCAAGGGCCATTCCGGTCCCTCCCTGCTGTCTCCTAGTTTTCCTCCATTCCTCTCAACCCTCGCCCACCCACAAATCGAGCCATCCACGAACAAATTCTCTTGTTCGACCTGCAAGGTACATGCACAATCTCGCTACTCATCACCACCACTGCTGCCACACTACTCAATCCCCAGTCGCCAGCTCGCACGACAGCCCACGGAGCCCGCTCTTCACTAAGCAGAGTGCGTCACGCCTCTGCTCGGAATATGCAGAGCGAGTAGCAAGGTGCTGAGCGCGGGTCCACAGGCTGCGCCCGATCCATCTGCCCCCCCCGCGGGACCCTTCCCCCACCTCGAACACACGCTTGGGCATGCTTTCTTCCACATTAGGGCCCAGAACTCTCTTCTCCCTGAAATCCAAAAGGCTCATCTCATTTCACTAAGGTCTCTGCTCAAATGGTACTCACCAGGCCTTTCCTGAGCCCCCTTACAGAAGACAGCACAGCACTCCCACCCAGTTCATCCCCGCCCACCCCACCCCACTCCAGTTTCCTCAGCACCTGGGCCACCACCGACATACCCCGATCTACAAGTGATCGCCCTCTAAAAACATAAGCCTTGTCAGGAGGGACCTTGTGTGCCTCTTGATATGGCTCCTGGCACATAATAAGCACTCAATAAATGTTGCCGAAAAAACGGGATCACAAAAGCACATAAAATGTCTAAAGTTTCTTAGCATATTTTAAAATGTAGGTGAGGAACTTAAACAATCAATACGTGTTTCAGTGCCAGCCTTCACCCTGATTTCACTCACCTAAAGAGCAAATGCCAAGCAGTAACACTCATACTGACGACTGCATTTGCAAAGAACAAGACACCTGCAAAGTCTTTTCCAGAAACACCTTTCAAAAGTCACAAGATGGGGATGCAGCTTCGGGAGAACTCTGCTGAGACAGGAATCCGTGAGTTTGCAAATCTGTATTTGTGGGCACATTTCGACCTTCCCACCTTCTTTAATGGGCCATAATAATAGAATGAATATGGGAGATCTGCTGTATTTATTTAATCGAATCTATGCTTCCTGTTTTTGACTAATATCTTTCAGCAGGCCAGGGATCTGCCAGGTCTCAAGATAAAAAAAAGTCACCAGCCCTATTCTAGGTTATGTATCAGCTAGTTTTAACAAGTGTGTGTCTCAAAATAGAGAGGTATCGAACACCAAAAACGAAGCAACCAACCAAAACTAAGTTTTTTTAAGAGTAACTACCAATTTCTTCTCTTTCCACGAAACCTGGGAAAACTTTTCCCGCCTCTTACGGAACCCTAAGCTTACTAGAATCAAGCCTTTCTTGATTACGAGGCTTAAAGGATCCTTCTGTGCCTGCTGGACGCCACAGCCCGTCTGTACACACGGCTGAGTCTCTGCGATGAGGCCCTCTGCCCCCAAGTGGCAGGCAGTCACACACTGAGAAGGAAACGCCCGATGACCTAGAGCACAGGGCGCACTCCCGTCAGAGCTCACCACTTCGTCCTCGGTCCAGCACTTTTCGATCAGCTTGGGCACCGGCTTCTTCACCAGGCGCTGCAGGGCTCTGCCAGCGTCATACCCGCTTTCGTGGAGCTGAAACAACAGCAGTTCTAGTTAGTTAACTGTACCAAATGACAGGACTGGGCGCAAATCGGTAGAAGGGAAGCCCTGCGGTTCCTCCCTCTGACAGGGGAATCGGTGAACGGGCGTTCAGACTCACGACCCTGCTATCCAACCGCCCTCCCAGTTCCAGCCGTTCCGGGGGAGGGAGACAGGTAAGGCAGAGAACATTCTGGCCATAATAGAAATAAGATTAAGAACGTCTGGCCTGGCACGTTCCATGCACTCAATATCTTTCATAATCCTATGAGGAAGGTATTCTCTCATTTAATCTAATGGGATAGGAACTACTGTCATTCCATTTTACAGATGAGGAAACTAAGGCATAGAAAGGTCAAATGAAGGTGCTCCTCACACTAAGCTAGTAGGCGATGGAGCCAAGACTCAACCCCTGTCAATGTGATCCCGACTTTTGTCCCATTTTCCTCGAAGGAGCCTGACGATATACTAGATTATGTTCTTTCCCTTAAGCATTTTTCTTTAAGTCTTTCAACTGTAGTAACTTCACTAAAAAAATTTCAAGTACCTAAAACAGAAGAGCTCTTTAAAGAAACTA
>NW_011906997.1:0-2154 GCF_000151845.1 Pteropus vampyrus
AAAAAAATCACAGAGTTTATTTTTGAATGAACTGTTGTGCTATATGAAAAGTCTTTTTCAGACTGTGATCTTTAGAGAAAATAGTCAAAGGCACCAGTAACTCAACTCTAAATTCTTCCATTAGAGTGAGACTAGCAGAATATTGTGTACTTAGATAAAAGTGGTTAGTTCCATACACTTTCACCTTCTTTGAGGTCCTTTATTATGTTACATTCTCTGCTTTTGCTAAAGGCTATTTTAAGAAATAGCCACATGGAAATGAATGTGTCATTTATCACAAAGCTGTTGTAAGGAACACGGAAGATTATATTTCTTACAAAAGATCTCAGGTGAAAAATTTCTTTTGAGATTTAATTGTGGCAATAACTTTTTCTTTTAAGTAACATGTTTTCTAAAGAAACAAATACTTATGTAAAATTTTCCCAAAGAAATCTAGCTGAACGGCTAAGTAAATAGAGACTGTCTCTATGGGCATACAACCTACGTGAGACCTAGGTAAAGGTTTGTGTTTTGTTTTTGTTTTTCATCCTTTCATACGGCATAGTTCCCACTCTGCTTGCTATCCGAAGAGAAAATTCACCTTCTGTTTTTCAAGGAATATGGTTTCTGGCAGTCTTTTGACTCCTCTTATTAATGAGTCAAGATCACCTCATATTATATTTCTATACTAAATTATTGATATTTTCTTAATTATACTTCTCTTTTCCTCTATCTACAACAGTATTCCTCACCACAATTTCAGGGCTTTCTGACTCAGAAAGTTTGCCTCAAATATTGTCAAATCTATATAGTGGCAAGGACAATAATTCATAGCATCATATAATATTAAAACCCTGGGCATATAAGAAGACATAAAAGTTATTTGAGTCCACCCACTTGATAGACTCCTATCCAGAATATCTATATCATGTGGCTGCCCACTCTATGGATTTTAACATCTTCTAATGCTGTCCAATACACTTTGTTATAACTCTGTGTATCCTACCCACTACTATAATTATATCATTTTAGAATGTGTATATATAAACATAGCAGTGTTTTAGACGTTAAAAATTAGTTATTTATTTTTTTTCAAAAAGAAGCTAATGAATTAATGGAATTTTTTTTTCTGCTCAGAGATCGAAATACATGAATATAGACATTTACTTTGGGCTTTTGTGATCTTCCTGCTCTCCCTTATGTTTGGATATCTTTGAGAAATATCCCACAGCATATTTTATTTTATTTATTTTTTACTCAAAATTTTTAATCTTTTAATAATACTTAAATTTCAAAACACCAAATTGATTTTTTGTACTAATCTAATAAAGAAAACAATACGTTCCATAAGTTTACAAAACAAATGAAATGGCTGTTTCTGAAAGAAACTGTTTCACAGAGAAGATGATTTTAAAGAGAGATATGAAAAAGATAAAGCATTTTCACCCTGATATGAATAACACAAATATATCTAAATAAAGTCTATATTAATATTTTTAATTTTGTTTTCATATCTACATAGTTGTGTAAGACCTACACCAGGATTTTACTAGGGTTTAGTATAATTTGCTATGCAGGTAATATGTGTGCAATAAGGTAGGCATGCATCCTGGGATACATGAGATGGTGTATAATGAGATTAATTCTGACTTTAGAAAATTTCAAGTAGCAGTGTTTTTTTAGTCTAGAAAACTAGATTTAGATTACTCTTAAATTATAACATTGTATGTATTATCATTAATACCAGTGCTTCTATCAGATATTTATCAACTACATTAGCTGTGATAGGAAGTTGGCAAAAATACTGGGCACGATGATCAAGGAAGGGCCGTGGAACAAAATAATGTTTCAGTTATCCTTAGGCCTTTGGGCATACAGCAACTGGACTCTAAATCATGTCCAAATCTCACCTACTAATAGGGAGTAGATTCTTTATACACTTTCACACCTTCTTCCACTGATCACGTTTGTTCTTAAGCCCAGGCTGTATTAACCATCACTGAAGTCGGTTAGGGCTAGGAGTCAAGGAGGTAGCCTGAATTTTACATATCAAACTCAATGTCTCGCCCGGCTTCATAATTTTTACTTTCTGTGCCTCCTGATTCTGTCACATTGCCACCAAAAATTCAGTATGCCTAAAGTAATGAATAACCTTCAGTACCGTTTTGCTTTCCC
>NW_011906998.1:0-2190 GCF_000151845.1 Pteropus vampyrus
GCATGTGTAAAATGCACCCTGGACCTCACAGATTTAATTTAAAAAAAGAACAAAATATCTTATTAATAATTTTTATATTGATTACATAATTTTTTATAATTACATAATAATTACATAATAATTTGTATGTAATTATTAAATTACATCATAATTTTTATATTGAAAAGCTAACGTTTTGGATGTATTAGGTTAAAATTAATTTTGACTGTTTATTTTACTTTTTTAATGTGGCTATTAGAAAACTTAAAAATGACACTGTGGCTTGCATCATATTACTATACTGTACTGCTCTGGGCACTTTCTACCCCCTTATCAGATGAAGTCTCACCTACTCCAGGAAGGCTCCTCTGGCCTCGCTCATCACAATGTTCTCTTCCTGCTTTGGTTTCTACTTCACTTAAAGATCTAATAATTTAGCAGGTGATTGTTAATTTTGTCATCCCAAGTCCATGGTTTTCTCCACATAGACTCTGAGGCTCATGAGAACAGGGAGAGTGTTTTTTAGTGACCTGAATTCCCCCTCAGTACCTTTAATAGTTCTTGGTGCACAGTAAGTTGTTCGGAGAATAGATAAACAGAT
This sequence comes from Pteropus vampyrus, assembly GCF_000151845.1. Lineage (NCBI taxonomy): Eukaryota > Metazoa > Chordata > Mammalia > Chiroptera > Pteropodidae > Pteropus > Pteropus vampyrus. The sequence continues at coordinate 581 of NW_011906998.1, forward strand.
GCAGAACAGACATTCTTGAACCTGGCTGGCACAGGGCCAGGACCTAGCAGTCAGGAACACAGCTATAGACTAAGTTACAATTTTCTTGAAATGAAGGTCCTTGTTTTATCTTCATATCCTCTATAGAACCTAACTACAGAGCCTAACTGCAAACAAATTATTTGAGTGTATTGAGTTGACTGAGGTCATACAGCACCTGGGGAACCCAACCCAAGATGAAGGACCAAGGGCAGACTCGTAATGGGGTCTCCAGGATAGCAGCCCCAGGTACAGATCAACTCCTTAACTAATATTACAATTGCTTTCTCTCTTCTCTCTTCACTGTATACATCTCTACCCTAAACTACTTTCCCAGAACAATGCTTTTATCATACCCTTGCCTCATTCAAGAATCTACCATGGCTCCCTGTAGCCAAAAGACAATGAACTCTTGATTGTGTCAACCTACCACCCTCATCTTACATTTCTCAGTACATACCTTCCAGTTAGTCTCCTGCCTGTTCTACAAATAGTCTAGGATGTGTGTCTAGGATTATCTATCTTCCTGTATCGGCCTCCCCGTTTCACTTCTGCCCACCTTCTACCTGTGCCTACACACTCAGTTAAAACCAAACCAGCTTCTTTACAAAGCCTTCTCATCTCCTCCAGCTCATTCCCATCTTCCCAACCCTGAACAACTACAATTCCATTTGGAATCCCTATCAGGTTCAGTGTATTGACGTTACATTCCCACAGCCAGATGGAAAGCCACTCATCTGCAGAAATGGTAGCTCATAAACTCCTGCAGAGTGCTAGACACATCACAATGCTGAGTGAATTTAGGCCAAATTGAATTAAGCCAGTTAAAATATTACTACTCTGAAAACTACACTATGCAGTATTTCCACGTGGCTGGCAGCGAAGGAGGGGGGTCCCAGAAGTGGCACAAACACTCACAGGGGCTATCCTACAGTGCCTCAAGGGGGAGAACTCTGTCTTGTGCCTGAAGTGGACAAGGCTAAACAAGGAGTCACACCTCCAAGGACCTTTGGGGAAGGTGATACTGAGACCACTCTAAGCTTTCTCTAAGACCACAGCAACCACAACTGAGTCTTAGGAACTTAAAACTGTACGAAGCCAAATAAATTACCTAACCCAACCCTTCATTTCTATCTATGTGAAAATGGAGGCCTAGGACGGGAAAAATGATCTGCCAAGGGCCCAGCAATGACTGGTGACAGGGTTCAGCCTTGACTGCCAGCATGGCGTGAGGGTTTTTCCCTTCTACACACAAGGTTCCCGAAGGCTAGTCAAAGAACCAGCTGTATCGGTACCACTTAGGAAGCCTTTCTAAAAAGATAAGAGTATGGAGTTCCCATCTACAGAAATACAAAATCATTAGATCTGGATGGTAGAAAAAAAAATCAGGATTTTTCTAAAGTCCCCCAAGTGACTCTGACATGCTGCTAGGTTTGAGAGTCAGTGAGGTCACTTTTCCCTGCTGGGCCTTCCATGGGATGGATGGCCCAGTGAGTCCTGTGCTTTTGGGGAGCCCTTGCTTTGTAAAGGGAATACTAGAAGATGAGTGTTGAAACAACTCCTGCCCATGGCTCACTTGCCAGACTCTACCC
>NW_011906999.1:0-2150 GCF_000151845.1 Pteropus vampyrus
GACCATGCCCAGAAAGATAGAGAAGGAGGAGCTTTATTTTTCATTTCCAAAAAGGCCATCCTTCTTCTCTATAAGTTATGCCACCAAGTATAGGAAGCTGCAGTTCATTCTTATTTTAAATAACACTTACTAGGATGACTATAATAATAAAAAAAAAAAGGAAAATAACAAGTGTGGGTGAAGATGTAGAGAAATTGGAACATTTGTGCATCGTCTGCAGCAATGTAAAACAGTGTGGCTGCTGTGGAAAACAATTTGACAGTTTCTCAAAAGATTAAACACAGAATTACCATTAACCTAGCAATTCTACTCCTAGTTATATATCCTAAAGAACTGAAAGCAGGGACTCAGATATTTGTATACCCATGCTCATTGCACAATAGCCAAAAGATGGAAACAACCAGTGTCTATCAAAAGATGAATGGATGAACAAAATGTTGTATAGACATACAATATTATTGAATATTATTAAATACTATTCAATAAGAATATTATTGAACTATAAAAAGGAATGAAATTTAATTATGTACTATAACATAAATGGACCTGGAAAACAATATGCTTAGTGAAATAAGCCAGACACAGAAGGACAAATACCATATTTTTCCACTCATATGAGGTATCTGGAATAGTCAAATTTATAGAGACAGAAAGCAAAATAGAGGTTACTGGGGACTAAGGGGAGGGAGATAAGGAGAGTTATTATGTGATGGGTACAGAATTTTTGTTGGGGATGATGAAAAAGTTTTGAGTATGGAGAATGGTGATGGTTACACAACACTGCGCATGTATTTAATGCCACTGAATTGTACACTTATGAAAAGTTAAAATGCTAAGTATTATATTATGTATAGTTTACCATAATAACCCCTCCCTCCAAATTCCATGCTTTCTCTATCACCTATGTACTATTTCTTCTATTACAGAGATGCAAACTCAAGCTTTGGAAAATAACATTCTCAAGTTCATATATCTAGGAAGTGCAGCATAAGGATTCAAATTTAGGTATAGATTCAAGCCTTCTCTAAATCATATGCTATATTAAATTATTATTCTCTCATTTTCTATACCACTTTGTGATAGCACTTCTAAAGTTAGATTGTAGTTAATGTTGGTCTGTTTCCTTGGCTTGATCGTGAACTTCTTAAAAGAAGGGAAAGCTTTCTCTATCATTGAGTGTTTGATGATTGATTATCTCAGGGTCTGACATGTGGAGTTATCTGGAAGCTGAAGGCATTGCGAAGGTTTAGGCCAAGACCCAGCTGAGAGCCTGATCTGGAATGGGCTGTGATGGATTCCATAGAGTAACTCAGTAAGCCTCAATGTAGCACTTATGCTAGGCAATGTTAGATGCTGGGGTGCAGGGACAGAGAGCACACAGCCTTTGTCTTCAGGGAACTTCAGTCTAATGGGCCAGGTGGACAGTGAAACAGAGTCTTCAAGAACAGTCAGAGTACACACAGGTACAATGGAGGAGGTGGTGCTCCATCTGAGTGTTGATGAAAAAATGGAGATTATTCAGCAGAAGAACAGTAAACAGTGTTCCAGGTAGAAGACAAAGCATAAACAAAGGCACAGAGGTATAAGAGTGTGGTAAGTTCTGGGGATAAGTCTTTGTGGTTGGAACATAGGTGAGGGGTAGGAAATGTGCTGTGATACAAAACTGGAGAGGTGGAAAGAGTTCTGATCATGAAGGGTGACAAAGATTTGGGACTTCATGCTGATATGGGTAGGAAGCCACCGTAGGATTTTAAAAAGAGAACTGACGTGATCACATTTGTTCTGTGGAAAAATCATTCTGACTGCAATGCGGGGAATGGATTGGAAGAGGGCAAGGCTGGAGTCCAAGGTGTATTACAGAAATGGCAATGGCTTGAAACTATCTGAGAAGGATTGTTGCAATCCAAGGGCTATAGGAAGGGCCCTGTCACTCAGAGAATGTAAAGCAGATGACAGAAATAGGGACTGAAAGCCATACCTGATAATCTAAGGAACTGCTGTCAGAAAATCACTGCAGAGATCAGAGATGGAGTCCAGGGGCCAGGCGTAGTCAGAAGTCAGAAAGTGAATGTCAACATGGGGCATGGGTTTCAGGACTGGGACCTCAAAGAACCTGCAAAGTGTTTGACGTCACATAGGAAACTCAAAGC
>NW_011907000.1:0-2698 GCF_000151845.1 Pteropus vampyrus
TTTAAACAAATGAAAACTATCTCTTGAAACAGAAAATATAATTCATTATTACCACTGTGGCACTATGATCAAATCTGCTGAAATATTTATACCAGGGCCTTAAGGATAGAATTAGCCCTAGAACAATAAAACCCTCTGAAAGTCAAGAAACTAATAACCATGATGCATCCTGACGTGCTTTTATGCCTCTCTTCACTGACCGCCGGCTCTCACACTTACCACTGATTGTAAATTGTGGGCTGAAACTTGTTTTTGGTTGTTGTCTCCTTATTTTTGTATTATGTGGCTATCATCTTAATTTATTTTCACATTTCTCCTTAATCATTCATTTGCTTAAATATATTTTAAAATTCAAAAGTTTTGTTATTATAATGAGCTGCTTTCTTAAGTGCTCAATAATGTTATAAAATTGCTTTAGTTGATAAAATTGATAGCCTTTAGGAAAGAATACTAGATTATAATTGCAATTGTTAGTAGAATTCAAACTAAGACTAAATTCTTGACATCTGGAGATTGTGAGTCGAAGCATGAGATGACTATGAAAAATCGCATCCCAATTTAAAACAAAACATAATCAGGAGAATATGAACATTCAGTGAAATTGTTTTAAAACTCAAACTGCAGCTCAAACATTCTATGGCCCAGGTATTACTTTTTTAATAAGGTTATAGGGCTTGTGTTGCATTGCTTCCTGTCCACATGAAATGGCTAAAGAACAGAATTATATATAATCAAATGAAAAGCAAATGCTTTATATAATTTACTGGATTTTAGAACTTTGGTGCCTCCTAAATATTCCAAAGATAAATGTATTTAGCAATCCGAATACAGATGCACACTGATAATGTTTGAGACTGAAGTGGTGAATCAATTAACCTCTGGGCATTTGATTTTGAAAAAAGGGATTATTTTTTGTTGGCAGTTGTGTGACCATTCTGATTAAAAGGACTTTTCAACCCTTTTAATTATTCATCTTATGAAGCATCCTCTTTTGGATAAACACTAACATTCCTATTTTATCAGTTTGTATATTGGGAAAAATAAAGGTAAAACTATTGATCTGGTGCAAAGTCCGTAGCAATGATACGACTTCAGAAGGTAGAACTTGTCCCCCACCAATGCTTTTTGTTGGATTACTCATTCATAATAGAGCAATTTATTCTAATTTACTATTTAAGAATCAAATTTATATATTGAGAATATTTAATGTATTGAATAAATTCTTTATTGAAACCTTAATGTTCCATTACATTCCAAATATCACATTAAGATTTTGTAACATTCAGGAAGCTATAATATCTGGGCCTTTCCTAATGACAGCGAAAGTGGAAAGATTGTGTATTTTGGCAACTTTTGCATCATAGCAAATTATTCTTTGAAGAAACAGCAGTGAATGACTTCTTATCATGTTTCCTTGTAATAATTTTACCACAGATGCCTCCAGGATATCTGGAAATCTTATCCGAAAATAATAACATTCAATGCAACACATTTAGTTTGCTCATGAACAAGAACTAATATTTATTCATATTTGTATTTGTACTTTGAGGGAAAGATATGACATTGCTTGGCTATCTATCAAAGATTTTACAGAGAGCCTTCAAAGTTTAAAGAGACACTTTTAATCAATGTGATTTTCATTTTTTATCGGGAGGTTTTCTTAAACTCGGCTAAGAATTCAAAATTCTATGACACATACACGTGCACTCATAATCTTGTACTTGTGTGCAGCCATGCACACAAACATGGCCCTGTCCACATGCTGCATGGTGTGATGCAGCAGAGACTCTAAGGTATAATGTGGTCATTCTGGCACCTCCAGTTGTTAAACTATCTCAAACAGACTCAGAAATAAAAACTTTATACTCTCTCTCATGCTTGAGTGAACTTGAATGCATGCAGATTTTCCCTTAATTGCTATTGTATTGAATGCATATGGTCTTATGCAGTGACCTTAAATATGGAAATAATTACTGAACCTTTTAATTTGGGTCCTATTTAATGTATGTTTTATAAAAAAATAATTATTTGACAACTTGAAAAATCCTTTAAATCAGTAGTTATGTAGAAGTATGAAGTGAACAGTGAACAGAAAAGCAATGACTAAAAAATCTGCATATTCAAATCTTTAAACATTTCTTTCAATAGTAGGCATTTATGACTGTACTGAAAGGTAATTATTTTTTTGCTCAAAAGTATAAATAGCATAAGAAAATAAAGCGAATGGAGTTGTTTCATCGAAGTATTAGATAAGTGTTTGTTTATAATCCTTATTTGCCACTGCATAAGCATACTACCAAAAACTTTATTCAGTATGGATGGATAATTATCAACAGCTGATAATTAGCCAAGATAAGAGGTATGTCTTTCATATGACTCTATGCTTTAATTAAAATATTAGTCAAATGTCCACAAGGTATTTCCACAGTCAACTTATAAAATGAGAATAGCTTCAATTCAAAAATACTAATTAAATACAGAATGTGATTCAATAAAAGTCACTGATGGTTCATTAAGGGAAGAATTATCAGACTTGAATGAAAATGTATAATACATGTAATCCTAATGAGAGGACATGCTATTTGCTTTCCTCCCCTGTTCCTAGACATTTACCAACCAAGTATTTAACCTTGAGAAGAATCAAAGAAGCTTTCCTGAGCACATACCATTTCCCAAATACTGAGCTAGGCCATTTAGG
>NW_011907001.1:0-2346 GCF_000151845.1 Pteropus vampyrus
CTGTTCAAATAAATTAATATTTGGCAGCCCCGATATTTAGCATAGTAGAATGAAATATTTAAGTACAGAGTCTAAAAGGCTTTGTAAAAAAGACTAAAAAGTTTGACATTTTAGATTTGAGACTTTTAAAGAGAGAATCAAATTTAGGCCATACTCCTTGGAAAGTTACTGGGCCTTGGTTGTAGAAAGGAGGAGGGCCTAGAGATGAAAGAAACACATTAAATAATATTGATTGGCTTTTACCATGTATCAGGCTCGGTGCTAGGTACTTTCAAATAAATGTCTATATTTCCTACAACACAGACTTATTTTAAAACATATCGTGTCTGTATTTGTATCTATATGTATTCTATATTGACTTCCATATCTGTCTTCTCAAAAGAGGTTAAGTAATTGCATAAAATTAAGAAGTTCATAAGGTACAAAGTGGGAATTTAAGTCAAATTAGTGGGTATTTCAACAGTGACTTCCTTTACTTACTCCTCAACTGGCAGAATAAAATTTAGTGGAGTTGTCTCCCATTCCTGGTGGGAGAATTCATAATTCATCTTAACCTATTATCATCATTTCATTTCCCATCCCAGTGCTTGACTCAGTTATGAAAATGGGACAGAATTCTGGTTCATGTAGGGGAAGTTTGGCAGGCTTCAAGAGAAAGATTTTCTCTTTAATAAAAACACATCGGGGGAGCACTCCCTGTTTTTGACCAGACATCATGTCAGCATATGACACCTAGAATTGTGGAAGTCTATCCTGTGGTCCCAGGTGAAGACATTGATGAGAGCCTAAGAATAGCAAAGTGGAAAGATATTTGGTTTCTCCATCACATGCTTTGAGCCCATGAACCAACCCTGGAATATATCTCAGGACCTTCTGTAATCAAGAAATTAAATCCCTTATCTTTTAAGCCACCTTTTCAGCTAAGCTAGTTTAACTGGCATAAGCCCTAAATATTCAAATGCAATACCCTGACTTATTTAGTTCAGCTACATAGGTAGCAGATTCATTCAATGTCTTCCTCCTCACTTAACCCCCTCTTTGGGGCCATGAGGAGGAAATAGGTAATTCTGAAGGAAAAATTAGGCATCTATAAAGGATAAAGAATCCAGATCTGAAAGGGATTTAAGAATAGAGACTAAAGAATAAAAGTAAGTTGCTTAGAGTTATAAGGGACACAGTTATAAATTCCAAATCTTTGCTGTACAGATAATAGCGTAATTTCATCATTTAAAATTTGTCCTAAATTTTGTAATAATTATAAAAGAAATAATAAAAATATATGACTCTTTTCTGGATATCTTTAAGTGTCCATTATTCTCTGAACACTGTACTTGAATTTTAGGTAAGATTATTTGATTCTTATGAAAACTCTGTGGTTAGGCTAGAAGGTATTTTACTTCCCACAAAGTTTTGCCTTTGGAAGCCTAGTATAGAATGTTTATCAGCTTTCAGCATAAAGGCATGCTGTTTTCAGAAGGCCTAAAATAGTTCAAAAATGGACAAAAAGGATGTTGAAACTAAAGTGGCATCTTTGGTTCTAAACATTTGTATTAAGTCAAGTCTTTTAATTTGTTTTCAGGTAGAAATATTTAATTTGGAGAAAGATTAGCTGTTTTCTACCCTTTTTAAAATATCTATTTATTGAGCCCTGCTGTACAGAAGAAACTAGACTAATCATTGACACATTTTCGGAGTAAAATTTTCTTAGTATTTTGTTATGATTTATTTGGCTATAAATCAAATAGCATGAAAGTAATACTCCTGATGATTCTACATATATTTGGAAAATAATTGTACTTCAATCTTCTGTTAATTAATGGACATTTGAACTGCTATGATTAATGACTATTAGCTTCTTCCAGATATAATTTTTTTCAGATAGACATTTTACTGGTGGAATATGAATGAGGTATTGATGTTAGCAAATGTCTCACTTAAAATGTTGAAGATTGACATATGATTTTAGGCTTTCCAATCAGATAATGTAGAAAATATGAATTGCCTGCTAGTCTACCTATTGGCAATTATGTGGCCCTATTAGTTAAGAAATTCCTGAATAGGAATTTCATAGTCTGATAATTAATTTCATTCCTACCATGCCAAAATGTTGTGTTAAAGATTTTTTCTCCTGTAACTTTTTAAATGTCTTAACAAATAGTATCATTGATTATGACAAACCTTTAAACCAAATCCTATTTATGACATAGGACCTTGAGATGTGAATTGACAAGATCTTAGTCTGTAAAATCTTTTAGAATGCTTAAGCTACCTCTACACTTTTCTTCTTTCTTCTGTACCTGTTAAACTAGTTTATTACTTCTGTAGTTTATATAAACATGTAGACTT
>NW_011907002.1:0-1436 GCF_000151845.1 Pteropus vampyrus
GGCCGTCAGCCACCCACGTGGACAGGTCGAGGGAGCAGCTGGCTGAGTGAGTCCTCATGGGCCTTAATCCCTCTCTGAGATGAGTCTTGGATGGAAGAAGTAAGCCTCTCGCCAGAACCAATGCGGCCGTGCACACGGACCGGCCCGCTGCGTTCAGTGTGGGGGTGCATGCAGCCTGAGGTCCATGCATGCGGCCCTGGGCACCACAGCCTGTACATGGGAGCCTCCGAACCACGTGGCACCCCAGAAGACAGGAGCAGAGCCAGCAGAGTTCGGCTGTGTGGCTGGGATAGCCTCGGTTGACTGGCGTGGACCAGGAGCCCCTGAGGAGAGAGGTGTTCCTCCAGCGCCCCGCTGGATGGCAGCCCAGCTCCCCCTCGTCACCTCTCCGACACTCGGCCACCTGCAGGACCACAACAGCGGCACCTGGCAGGCTACCAAAGGCTTCCGCCACCCAGGGGAGGACAGACCAGGCCAAAGCATGGCTCCCAGTGCACCCAGAGCCCCCACACCTCAGCGGCTCATCAATTTGCATATTTATCTATTTATCTCTCGTGACACTGCTCTTCCCCCCAGCCTGACTTTCTCTCACTGAAACAAGGAAAATCAAACCTCAGGCCACGAGCGCTCAGGACCAGAGGCCAGGCTGGGCCTCCCTAAGCGGAAAGAACCCTCGTTGGCATCTCAGAGGGGCTGCGATGCTAATCAGACCGCTCAAGAGGGCACCGAGACCATTGACCGGCATATCAGCCAGCAGCAGGCGGGCTGGTCCCAACGTCTAAATAATCACAATGATCCAATGGAGCCGCAAGAGCCTGGCAGGCCCTGCCCACTGTGGGTTCAGGTCCCGCTGTGCCCCGCCTGCCTGCTGGGGAACCCGAGTGAGTGGGCCCCAAGCTAGCTGAGCTTTTTTCCTAAGCCACATCTTTCTCATCCGTGAGACAGGCAAAGAAGGGGCGCTAACCTCATAGGACCAGCGTGAGAATCAAGCTGGACGGCGCGCTCACCGCACGCGGCTGAGGCGTCCAGCGCCGGCATGTACTGCGGACAGGCGTGGGGGCCGGGTGCATAGACACTCACGCAAACTGCACCCCACCCCGTTAGCCTCAGAGGACAGGCTTCCGGTTATCTCTAGAAAGTCTTCTAGAAACTTTCAGTGTTTTCCAAATGCTTTCATTAAGGAATAAAGAATTTCATTACTATTTAGAAAAAAAGTGATGTCAATAATCAGAAAACACAAATACGTGAGCCCGTGCCCAGGGGGCCGGCTCCCCCAGGCCTGTGCAGAATGGCCAGCACCTCGCCCCGTCCTCACCTGGTGCTAGTGAGGCTGTCGCATCTCCAGACCGAGCCCAGGTCCCCTACACACTGTGACTCAGCCCTGGCCAAGGGAGGGTCTCGGGGCCTAGTGGAAGGCTTCTTATGGCTGGGCTGGA
>NW_011907003.1:0-1835 GCF_000151845.1 Pteropus vampyrus
TATCCATGTTTTCCACAGCATTGTGCATAGTAGCAAAAGGAGGAAGGAACTCAAGTGTCCATTGACAGATTAATGGATAAACAAAATGTGCTATATCCATACAATGGAATATTATGCAGCCTTAAAAAGGAAGGAAATTCTGACAAATGCTACAATATGAATGAGCCTTGAGGACATTATGCTAAGTAAAATAGCCAGTCACAAAAAGACAAATGTCATATGATTCTACTTATATGAGATACCTAGAGTAGATAAAATCTCTGTAGACAGAAAGTAGAATGGCAGTTGTCAGGGGCTAGGGGGAGTGAGGAATGGGGAGGTGTTGTTTAATGGGTATAGTTTCAGTTTTACAAAATGAAAAGAGTTATGGAGATGGATGGTGGTGATGGTTGTATAACAATATGAATATATGTAATACCACTTAACTGTACACTTAAAATGGTTAAGATGATAAATGTTATATGTATTTTACCACAATAATAAATTGGAAACCTCCCCAAGAAATTTATAATCTTTCAGTCTGGAGGTCAGAAGTCGCAATGGATTTTACATGGCTAAAATCAAGGTGTCAGCATAGCTTAGTTCTTTCTGGAAACTCTAGGGAAAAATAAGTTTCCAGCTTCTTGAGGTTGCCTCATTCCTTGGCTGGTGGCCCCTGCCTCCATCTTCAAAGCAGATAGCTCCAACCTCTGCTTCTGTCATCACATCACCTTCTGTCCCTCTGATCTATCTCCTTAAAAGGATCCTCATAATTCCATTGGGCCCCTCAAATAATCCAGGATCTTTTTCCCACCTCAATATTTCTAACTTAATCACATCTGCAAAGTTCTTATTGCTACATAAAGTAACATATACATACCTTCCAGGGATTAGGATGTGGACATCTTTGGGGGCCATTATTCCATCTCCCACAGGGCAAGTAGAGTGGTAGAAGATGAGCTGAGGAAGGTTAGCAGGGAATAGGATGTGTGGGATATCTAATTAACTGATTATAAATTGTAACAAGAGCAGCAATACCTTCTGATTTACTTTTTTAAAAACCCACCCTGGTTCCACTGGGTGGAGAATGGGTTGCAGGTAGAGATGACAGCATTTGCTCATGGATTTGATCTAGAACTGTCCACACTGGTGTGCATTCTCCCTCAGAAGTCGCCTGTCCCCCAGCCTTAAAATCTGGCACGTGGAAAAGCAGACACTCTCCGAGTAGGAGGATGACCAGTGGACCACAAACAGAGGAATCTCTGGGTAGCATATTTGAGGCTGGAAGTCTTTTTGCAGACCAAGGATAAAGAGAAAAAAATGATTCACAGTCCTGCTGTGCCCCACCCCTACACCTGCCTGCTGAAGGAGGCTGTTTGCTTATTCCAGTTCTCTATCCCCTGAACTTAAGAGGTCTTGGGGTTTTCTGGAGGCACAATTGGAAAAAATAGAAGAGGGAGGCAGAATCAGAGACAGGAGACCACTGGGTGCTCTCTGCATTAGACTACACAGCCCTTGGCTGTAGGATATGTGAAGTCACCACAACTCATTCTGCTAGGAGACCAAATATGATTATCCCTCTGGTAAATGATAAATGTATCAACCCTCCATATGCATTTGTGTTTGTTTATGGAGTCTTAGAACTGAGGATCCAAAACAATTTTTAAAGGCATCTATTTCCACCTCCAAGCTGGTGCTCGAATATATCTTCAATATTTTCCTCAAGTCACCAGATGGCTTCTGCTTGCACATTTCTAGTATCAGGGAACTCATTACTGATCAAGGCAGCTCATTCCATGGATGGACAACCCGAACTGTCAGAAAGTTCTTTCTTAAGTGTGTTTCCCTGTCATTTT
>NW_011907004.1:0-1432 GCF_000151845.1 Pteropus vampyrus
GGAGCTCTGCAAGACCAGTGTGTGCTGGGTGGTGATCACCACCTCCCTGCCCCGCCTGCTTCTTCCACAGACATCATCCCTGCCAGCTTCCTCGCCACCTCACTGTGCCCTCCGTTCCACGGAGCCAAGCAGAGTTGCAGACAGCTCCTCGAGGCCACCAAGGCCCCCAAATCGTGTCCCTTGGCGTTTTCCACCTGCTTTGGGGACGCGTCCCTCGGTCCACTGTGCTCCGGGTTTGTGGAGGAGCCCGCCGCCCCCACTGTCCTGTCTCGCCCTGAATATTACTCAGCCACTGGCAGTTACGTCCTTAAATAGTTTTTAGTGCTGCGAGGCATGTTTTTGGCAAAACAGCAAATGATAAAAAGGATACAAAAATCACATAATTAGAAATGGACAGAAATTATCAAAATAGTAATGATGGTTATTACTTCTGAATAGCAGAATTATGGATGATTGTCATTTTTTTATATTTTTAAAGTTCCTACAAAAGCTACATAATTACTTGTGTAACCACAAAAATATAATGCATTCTTAAAAAAGGATCGCAGCCTCTTGTCTCCAGCAAATTCTATATATTTTTACCTAATCCGGGCCTAGATTCCTGTCCAGCTCATGAGTAGACGCACTCCACCCCTCGGGCCCTGGACATCAGTGGGCTGTGACGCTGGAACCCCAGGACCTGAGCTCTTCCACGAAGCCACAAACTGGCGAATAGTAAACATCCCAAACTGACCTGTCAGTGGACATCCTCGTGCTGACCTGTCAGACCAGATGTCCGTCCCTAGCTCGCCTTCCGCTGCTTGCGACGTCGCACGTCTGAAGGGACTGTTCCTCGTTGGGCAGAAGCAGCACGGGAATGGACATAGAAATCGGCAGAACGGAACTGACAGCTGGCGGTGCCGGAACAGCCCCAAGGCCCTGAGCCCAGGCCTCGCTCAGGCTCACCTCTCCCAGGGGAGGTGGCCACGCAGGAACCAACAATGCCGAACGCCCACACTTCGGAAACGTGAACGCGGGGCTGAGGGGGAACAGCTCGCAGAGGAAGGGCCAGATGCAGGCTGAGAAGCAAGAGGCCCACGTGGCTCACGTGGCTCATGGCCCTTCCAAAGTAAGGTCTCATGCGATGGCCGTGTCATAACAAGACACGGACACAGGGGCTGAAAGAAATCACGGCAATCTGCGAGCTAAATTAAACGTTCAAGGATTTAAATGTACCTAAAATGCCACCGTCGCAATACATAATATGCAAACACATACACGTGCATAAAAGTTACAGAAATTCAGGGGTTTGCTGAATATAAGGAAAACTTGAACAAGCAGAGATGCTGCAAATGGTACAGACCGATGCCAGAGAGAGTCGAGCGGGGTGACAAACGTCTTTGCCACCCTTAGTTGGGTCCACGGTATGCAATTCAGTGTATAATCTGGCTTG
>NW_011907005.1:0-1875 GCF_000151845.1 Pteropus vampyrus
TCTAATTAAGTGTTCACAGTAAAATAATAAAAGGAAGTTTTATTAAACTAAAAATGAAAAACAGCTTTACAGATAGTTTTATATCCTGCATTTTAGGGAAAAACAGTTATTCACATTGAAAGAGCAAATAGTTCTGCGTGTTTTATTATGAAAAACAACAGCCCTTCTGCCCCATTTTTCCTGCCTGAAGGTAGTCCCTTTTAGTTTCTTGGCTGATTCATTTGATTTGCCTCCACGTCACACTTTAAATAGGTTTGCATGGCTACTCCTTGATGTTTTGTTTTAGGCATTACCTTTTGACTTCTCTGTCTTCCTGCCTACCGTGCACATATCCCCGTCACCTATCTCACCGATACTGTAATTCTGCTTAGATTATATTCAGTGTTTACATTATGGCTGGGTATTTAAGTCAGCTGAGCCGTGTCATGGACTAGATTACTTTCCTGCTAGACTTTTCTTTAACCTAGAATTAAGAATTCTCTTGTATTTTTGTTTACTTTTTCTGTCCCCTTGCCACTAATTCATCCCCAAACTTATATCACGACATTAACATATCTATTTTATCAATTTCTTCTTAACCTGTCCCTGTCTGGACTGGCTCTTATTGCTGTCATCATGGGCTCTCCCCATAGCTCTCTGCTGAATCTCCTGTTTTCTGTGTAACACTTTCTTTGATTTATTTAACCTCGTTCTGGTAAGAGCCCTACTGTGGAAGGGATGCATGAGTAGTTTTTTGAAACTCTGAAATGTCTCATACTTGATTTGATTGGTTATGAAATTCTAGGTTGGAATTAGTTTTCATTTAGAATTTTGAAGACATTGTTACTTTTTCATTGAGCACATTGTGCTGCTGTAGAAAAGTCTGAATCTGTTTCAAGTTCTGATCCTTTGTATGAGACTCTCACCAGTGTTCTGAAATTTCACAATGACGAATGACACCTTGTCAAAGGTCTGTACATGTATTATGCCAGGCCCTTGTTGAACCCTTTCAGAATGGACTGTCATCCTTTATTTCTGGGAAACTTTCTTGAATTATTTTTTAATCATTTTCTTCCATTGGTTTTCTGATTTTTATTTCTGGATTTCTTATTACTCAGAGGTTAGTATCTTATCTTCGAGGACATTAATATGTTTTTTTGAGCCTTTTGTCTTTCTGCCTGATGTTTTTTCCCCCTTTTTGTTTTTCTTTTATAGTTTTTCCTGTTAACAGACTTCTCTGGTAATCACTGCTAGTCTTATACTTAAGGGTGGGGCATTAAAAAAATACACATGGAAGGTAATCTGATTGAACTTTGGGGTAAGTCCCCAGTGTCCACCCCTTAAAGGACTTCCTCTTGGGTTGATCAGATACCTGAGAGAAAACTTGGTGTCTTGTCTGGAGGGTTTACCTTGAACTGCTAGCCTTCTGGGAGTTCAGAGCGGGGAGAGGGCTGGGCAGTTTCAGCATTTTAGTATGTCCAGATTCATGTAGTCTTCCAGGTCTCTGGGAGGGCCTTCTAGTCCAAAAACCTTCTAACCCCTTCTAGAGAATAAGCTTTCAACTTTTTGCCAAGATTGGAGAGGGACAGCCTCAAGATCATATGGAGATCTGAATATTGCTTAAGCAAGTTCTCTCATTTTAAAAAACACGTCTTTTCTTTGAAAATATATTACTTTAAAATGGAAAATAACTTGGCAAGGTAAAGATCTAGAACAATGGATGAGATCCTAAGAAGATAACTAGATTAAGATTGAAGAGATGGATTCTGGTTCTGACTGTCTACACCACCACTTTTCTCCAAGCCTCTGGTTCGTTATATCTACAAGGTAGGGTTTAGACTCAGTTGATTCACCTATGATACTAGATCAGCTTCTACACTCACCTGCTGGGTATTC
>NW_011907006.1:0-2112 GCF_000151845.1 Pteropus vampyrus
ATTAAAGTTTGTAGTTACTTGTTAAAATTGTAATTGCACAGTGCCACGACTGGGGGCTTTTAAAAATCAAATTAATATGTACCCAAGTGGCACTGTTTTTGTGCGCGTGTGTGTGTGTGCGTGTGTGTGTGCACGCGCGCATGGTGCACACATGTTTTAACAACACAGTATTCAAGACTTTTCCCCCCTTATTAATCTGTTCTTGGAAACAAGATAAGTGCTGTGCTGCTTAGTCTTGATGGCGGGTCTGTCACTTCTGCCCCCAAATGCTTCTCTATTTGCTTTTTCTCACTCTTCAGCAACACAACTATAGGGCTTGTGCTTATCTTCTCAGGATCCTAAACATCACACATTTTACATAAAACTATGCACATGCCATTGATTTCAATGGAGTCTATCCACGTGAACCTCACGGTTTGAACCAAGGCCATTAAATTCCTAAAACGCCCCTCACACACGAACGCGCTCTCCGGATTTCTGGGTCCAGGCGGACACCGTCGTACATCTACGGTGACTCTAGCAAAGACGATAACCAGGGGATGGGAAACTGCGACTTTTTTAGTTTTCCTCAGCAAACACAGCAAAAATGGAAGTACATCTTCAATGACAATGAAAAGTAACACCCCAAAATGAAGAACGCATCTTAAATTTGGTGAAGCGGGGAAACCACTGGATGGCGGGTCGAAGCTGAATTCAAACAGTTCCCTCGGTTTTACACTCTACCCAGAGCACATATGCCAATATATTTAGACCTGAAAATAATATAACGGGCACAAAAACACATTTATTTAACTATCTTTACCTTTCCCTTTAGTTTGTTTGTTTTTTTATTTACATGTGCTTGTGAGCAAATTTGGTTTCTTAAGATCCTGTATTAATACCTGAAAAGCACCAGTATTTATTTTCATTTAAATGCAATCTGACTGAAACTCTATAGAAGTCAAAAGTTTTCATGAAGAAATACAAGCATGCCAGTAAAGGATTTTCTTAACATTGTAAAGAATCTATTTTATTCACCAATATACACCTAGAACATAGCAAAAGGCCTGGAACCTAGAAAGCACTCAATAAAATATTTGTGGATTTACGTAATGAGTTAATTAATGAACAAATGATCAGGCTGCAAAAGTGATCCTGTATTCAAAACGAGAGAGTCAAGGAAAGTAGAATAGATAAAACACTGGAATTAGACCTACGCACTAAGGTGTGCCCCTGGACAGATGGCCGGGCAAAGTAAAGTGTTTTAAGTGCTGAGATGTAACTATGTAGGGAATCCAACGTGAGAATCCAAATAAGACCAGGATCCCTGGAAGAAACGCCAAAATGTCTGATAAGGAAGTGTAGAAAATGGGGTTGCAGTGCCAAGGGATTAGAAGGCTCGAAGGAGGCCGGAAACAGTAAGTGCAAATGGAAATCAAGGCCGAGGCTCAGTAGGTCCCAGGCCCAATGAGCTGGAACGAGCGGTCAGGGAAACTAGCACAGTGTTTTCAATTTGAAACAGAAAAGGGTAAGAACAGGATGTTGCTGCTCATGTCGCTGTGAATTAACTAGATATTCCCAGGAAACAGGAAAGTGAACTATATCAAATATTAGTAGAATCCAAATTACTTGGATTTTGACTTCTGTCTAGTCTCCATTTTTATTAAAGTTCTGACTACAATACCAAGATGAGTCTGATGTAGTTACTCAATCAGATCAGTGCTTCTCAACTCGTAGATGGGGCCACACAATAAAACTCAAACCAGGTACATCTCCAAACTAGTGGTCCTCTGTGGACTACAGAGGTTTCTAGACAGGAGACTCTCTCCTTGTTACCTCTCACTTTCCACTTTCTCCCTAAGGCCTCTCTCACAAAATCGGTACAGTTCCAAGCCTTTCCCTAAGACCTTCGAGCATGAAAAAATTCCCAGAGTTCCATACAAAATGTTTACTAGCTGTAAGGTGCTGGGCAAGTTACTTAACTTCTCTCTAAACCTTAGATTACTTGTCTGTATAATAAGTAGGATGAAAACTACTTACACAGGTTATTGGCAGAATAAAATGAGTGCAAAAAGGATTTTATGCAATGACTACTATCTGGTAAATAATCTCTAAATTGTCATTACTGTTATT
>NW_011907007.1:0-2775 GCF_000151845.1 Pteropus vampyrus
GAAAGCATCAAAACTTTGCTCTTTTAACTTTAAGCTTAACTATTTCAACAAAAATGACCCTAGGTTCTATTACAAGTGACCTAAAATTTATGTATTTTAGAAATTACTTATAAATAGGGTGGTCATATAATTTATCCTACAAAACAGGACACTTTCTACAAGATGGTGAAAGAGGTTCTTAATAATTACGACAAGCAACAAGCCTTGAGTGAGACTGTCCTAGTAAATCAGGATACATAGAAATGGTCACAACTAAATATAAAACATTAATAAAATTGATATAGGAAATCTTATTAAGAAATCTATGCTGATGTGTATTGTTTAATAAAGAATTGTTCTGGTGTTTTGTCCAAAAAGCATTTAAGGTTTCATGTTGGTATTTGAAGTTGATATATGACAAATATATTACTAGGCTAGGCAGAATAATGCAGAATTCAGTAAAATGTAGGTGGGCTCATTTCAATATCTCCAAAGTGTTCATAACTCAGGTACCCACAGGGCCTTATTATGAGGTTGTTTCTACCACGTCTCCAAGGATCTGATGATAGTACTAAGAGGGAGCCTTCGAGGTAGTACAGGGGTGTACTTTTTCTCTAGAAATGTAATTTTAGTTTACACTCTTTATAGCTATGCTACTGTTTCTGTACCAAAAATTTGCTGATATAATTCATCTGTGTAAAAATTATTCACAATCCATTAAAACATAGGGGGCATGATAAAGTGATCGGGTGAGGGGGAAGTTTAATGAAATTCTAAAGAGGCATTTCTCACTCATTATTCCTTGCTGTTAAGTAGACATACTTATCATGTATTAAAAGAGACAAGGCAATTTCCCACAGAATATAAAAACTAAACGTCTATAAAAAGAAAATAATTTAGTGTCAAGGCACCCTATTGGGCATGCTGATGTGTTTGTATATCTGTCTACAATATTATTTCTCAAACAATAACCCACTGCATCAGATCCATGGAAACCTTCTAAGCTCAAAAGACATATTTTTAAAATGGTAAATGCTATTTTCTATCTGGCCAACTGCTGGGATCTGATTGGCCATTACCTTATTTCAAGGAAAGCTTCAATAGCTAATCAGGAGTGTTATCAGCTATGACTTTTACTGCTGCTGTACAGGAAACTTAGCAAAAGAAAACAGTAAATTCAGGATTTATTCATCGTAGGGGTATACCTCATGCTTGGAAGATTAATAAAAAATTCCTGGTCCATTGTTTATTAAAGATACCACCATTTTATAGCACTTTAATTATAAATCCAGTCTTTGACATCCTAACTAATGGTTCTTGCGAAATTAATAAAAACAACATATTAAGTTTAAATCCCAGATAAGGTAAAGATTGCTGTTTTAATATCCCATCCATATCCTTTATTTTTCTACAGGGGCTTTCAGGCCAGTAGTTTTAATAACATGCATGAATGAAGATGCTCTTTTTTAACTCAAATGGTGGCAAAGAGTTTTTTCTTTATATTAGCAGGCAATCAATTCCAATAGCTTTTTAATGCTTTCTTAAAGAATCAATTTTAAAGCAGACACTCTTCAGGGAACCCTCTTAAACTTCTTCACAGACGGTCTCCTAATTTTCTATTACAATGCAATCTAAAGCAGCTACAAAAATAATGCAGATAATGTTTGCTGGGTAATGATTTCCAATTTCCCCATTCCATGTACCCTGTTATTAGAAGGATCATCTTGGTTGTGTAAATTAATTTTCCATTCACTTCAGGGGAACATTACAATGATTTATTCAGCAACAGTGTTGAAGAAAGTGTTGGGAGGATTTTAGCAATCCGAGAAAAAAAATCAATTTGTTCTGATTATCAACACGTTAAAGGGGAAAAGGGGAGAAACAAAAGAATCCCTAGAATGTGTGTCTTGACTGTTGCAAGCACTCTAGAACCATGATTTGATGTTTGGTTGTACTTTGTAACGCATGAATTTGACAAAAGAATGGTGTTTGGTGGTTCATCTCAAGTTGGAGATTTAAATAGTGAAATAACCAGGAATATTCCTTTGTATGATATTCCAGTTAAATGCCTTTAAGGCAAGATAGCCATTCATTCATATTTCCTTGAAAAAAGTAACATGCTAACTTATAATCAAGGAAGACTAGGTTTCCTAAATACTGTAATTAGCAAGTTAATTTGATACAAAACTTAAAATAGGAACTATCAAAGCAATTGTATCATAACTATAAAAAATACTTTTTTCTTTATCATAATTTATCTCACACAAAACTTTTCAAGATTATGTATGAACCATGGTCTTTATATTGTAAAATGTTGTCCTTTGTACAGGTTTTATTGACTACTTACTTTAATGGACTTGTATATATAGGTCGCTGGAGTCCAATTTAACCATATCTAGGTGTGAATGCAAATTGACACCCACCCCCATTCGCTTCATCAGATCACTTCATTCAACAAATATTTATGAGTCTCTGTGCAGTGCCGTGCAGTGCTGTCCTGAGAGCTAGATAGATGCTGAAACAGGAAAGCAAACTGCTGTAAATATGAAACTGCAACCTGTAACACAACTTATGAAGAAGAGGTTCATGGTACTAGAAGAACATATATTTTAAGTAATTTAAATTTAACAGTTTAAATAGTCTGTTTTAAATTTAACAAGGTCAAAAGTAGGGGGTGATGGTCAAATCTGACCTGAAGGATAAGGTGAGCTAAACAGGGGGAGAGGGGAAGGAACAGTATTTTAGGACAAGATACAGGATCAGATTTGTGTTCTGAAAAGAACAATGTGACTGCAT
>NW_011907008.1:0-1446 GCF_000151845.1 Pteropus vampyrus
CTGGACCCAGTGAGAGACCTCAAAGAGGAACTCAGAGAGATTAGATGACCTTTCCACCTAAAAATTCTTCCTGTGATGCTAAAACTTTGTATATGTTTTGTTTTCAAAAATTTTTTTAAGTCTGAAATCCCCCGGTTCTTGCTTCCCATTAACGAGGCAACATTTAATTGGAAAATCTCAAAGCAACTAAGAACGATTTTACAAACAGACAAACCAGTAACCAAAAAGACACTCTAAGTTCAGAGGTAGGGAAGAGGGACAAATGGCCTTGATGCGA
This sequence comes from Pteropus vampyrus, assembly GCF_000151845.1. Taxonomy (NCBI): domain Eukaryota; kingdom Metazoa; phylum Chordata; class Mammalia; order Chiroptera; family Pteropodidae; genus Pteropus; species Pteropus vampyrus. Next base: position 278 of record NW_011907008.1, read on the forward strand.
GATGTCCCTGTTTAAGCTTGTTCCTCTGATGACAAAGCCTCACTCTGTGGAAAGGCAGAACAGTAATGGTGATGTGTAGGTACATGGTGAGCTCCGGGTCTAGAATAGCTAAGATCAGATCTTGGATTTATGAAGACCTGAATTTCCAAGTGAAAATCAGCCCTGCTTTAGAGAGAGATGCCATGTGTTTCCTTAGGCTTTTGCTCACCTGTTGGCACACTGATGAGTACCTTTAAAAAATAACTATAGCCCAGCTTGAAAAGCTGAGAATCATTGAGTCTCAGAATCAAAAAGGAAACAGTCTCCCAAATAAAGAATTGATAACTAGTGAGTTTAAAAAGGGGGCAGGTTGCTTTAGTGGGTTTGCTAGAAACCATTAACTTCTGGTCTTTTCTTTTTCATTCCCTGCCCTTCCCCTCCACCCAAATGGTACAAAGCCTTGAAATGTCTTCTTCATCTACCCCTTTCATTCTATTCCCCGTCATCGGCCAGTTTTAGGCCTTAGCATAGCTCATCCCTGGACCATTTCCATAGCCTCTAATCTTCTTCCTCTCCCTCCCACAATTGCCAAATTAATTTCCCTAAAATGGTGCTGTTATTCCCTTCCCGTGAAAACCGCTCACTGCCTACAACAAGAATTTCAAGCCTGTCAGGCATCAGAATGACTTGTTAAAACTTAGATGCTCAGACTGCCATAGAATCTGATTCTGTAGAATTGGCCTTGGACTCCATCCAGCCCATGTGTTTTTAAAAGCTGGGTCATAGATGGTTCTGAGACACAGCCAAGATTAACAACTACTGGTCTACACGATATGGTCCAAACTCCTTAACCTGACACAACCTACTCCTCCCAACTTGTTCCCAGAACTTTTCTAATTAAGGATTAACTCCCTCCCTCCAGTAAAAGAGTCTATGACAGAAGCAGCTACCGTAGGAGGCTTTACCCGGAGTTCCCACTACAGAACACAGAACCAACAAAATAGAGTGACCAGAGACAAGATCAGCTCAAAGACAAGACAGAAGAACAGACAAGAAATGGATGCCTGGCCCCCACTTCTATTTCTGAGTATAATGCCTGGAGAAAGATATAGACCTAACATTCGGTAGGTGTACGGGGGCAGGACTACAAACTTAAGTCACTTCTGCTTAAGTCATTTAAGTCTGAGCCT
>NW_011907009.1:0-1081 GCF_000151845.1 Pteropus vampyrus
AAAAAAAAACAAATATGCAAAAATTTACCTTAATCCACAGGATTAGAGAAAATGAAAAGAATCAGGTAATCAGTAGAAAAGCTTTGAGATAAATACGGAAGTAGGGCACTTTATTAAATAGATTTTGATGAAGGATGGAAGCAAACACGATCATGAATAAAATAAACCTATGAGAAATATAAGAAATACAAATGAAATAAGATGAGAGGGTATCAATATATTGAGGGAAAATGCAAGAAAATGTTGTTTCTACAATAGAAGGAAGCACGTGAATCAATGGAAATAATAATATATCTCTTTCCAGGCCAGTACTGGCCTGTCCTGGAACTCACAAGTTTTATTGGCAATTTACGTGAGGAGACAAAAAGCAGCGTATAGAGAAATACAAAAATATTCTCCCTAGAAACACAGTTTCTTCAGATGTCAAGAAAACCTGGAGGAAATGCAGCCGGCTGCAGTTCGAGGGCAGCCACAGGCCCAGACGTTAAGGCTTAGGCGACCTACGACTGAAACAGTCCCTTTCTTTTCCGTGTTCATTAGAAGACTCCAGAGGACTGAGGCGGGAAAGCGGGATCACTCTGTGGGGCTTACACCAACCCCACCATTAGACTGGGAATAAAAGCCGAAGAAACAGACCGCCGGCCCTGAGGCGTTGGGCTCCCGGCGGCGCGTCCGCCCGTCGCGCGGAGGGCAGAGGCCACTCGCTGCTCTGTGTCCTTAACACGGGGCCTGGCACGGGCTCGCTGCATAAAAGATGTTTTTTAATTAAAAATGGACGACTAAGTAGAAGAGTGACAAGTTGCCATTTGTATCCTGCTACACTGCTAATTAACCCGGTGACCTTGATTAAGATATTTTAACTCTGTTTTTCCATTCCCTCATTGGTAAGCGGAAGTAATAATAGTTCCTCCATGGGAGGCTTATAAGGATTAAGTGAATGAGAACAGGAAAACTTTAGACCAATGCCTGGAAATAGCACATCTTGATAAATTATAGCTATTTCTCATATTAGTTTTGCTAAGTGATTAGATAAACCTAGTAGAGAATAAGAAATTTTTTAAAGTACAAATTTAACCCACTT
>NW_011907010.1:0-1858 GCF_000151845.1 Pteropus vampyrus
GCCAGCTCCGCCTTGAAGAGGAGAAAGGACGAGGCGCGAACGGCGAGCTGGGCCGTGGTACCCGGCCCTGCTCTGTCATTTGCCATCTGCGTGTTGTTCTGGGTCTCAGTTTCCTACCTGAGAAGGGATGGGGACAGGCCTGGGTCCCTTATGGTGAGCTGAGGTTAGCTGTCTTATGGAACTGGGTATTCTGCAGTTTCAGTCACAACAGTAACAATGACTTCGAGAAAAGCGGTTACTCTAAACAGTGAAAACGACAGTGACAGCCCTTTCTGAGGACTTACTACGAGTGGTACTGGAGCCAGGCATTTAGTAAACTCTTGCGTTACATTAGTTGAGAATTTCTCAAACTGACATCGAACATGATTTTAGGTGGACCTGCATCAGAAAACTAATCACCTAGCGAAGCAGGTAGTCTCCTTTCCATTCTCTTTTATTTCTTCTAATTACCCTCAAAAAGCCTAGTGCTGGTTTGCCTAACAACTTCCTAATGTGTCCTAACTCCTAACAGTTGTGCATGTCTCTCTTTTAAACGGAGAGATCAGGACTCAGGCTCAGCACTAGCCTTTCATTTCATTGAATTATTTCACTTAAATAACATTGATTTTGTGGCTACTTGGTTTTTGGCAAGTCATTCTAGTTTCCATTTACATAGTGGTGATTTCAGGATTCCTGCCATATTTGGTCAAGAGCAAATGTGCTAGCTAAGAATCAGTTTCTTGGTTTTTCTCCTTGCACTGGGATCATTTTTGTTTTGTGGGCAAGATCACTTTTCTCATTCTATTCCTCAATTTTGTAAACTTGAAGATTATTGTATCTGTGCCACTGACTCATAAGGCTGACTCTGAGGATTCAGTAAAGGGACTTAGGAGAGGTTAAAGTAGATATGAGGCTTCCTGTCATCTTCTGTGTTATGAACAGTTCTTGGGGACTTGAGATATAGCCCCGTGATGAAATGCTGATGTTGTAGAAGAATCTAGGAAAACTGGATTTGAAGTTGTGGTGGTCTTGGCACCAAGATGCAGTGGAGTAGAGCATAGATTTGAGTTCTGATGGTCCTGAGTTAAGTCTGGCCTCTACCTCTTATTTAACTGTTTGACTTTGAGTCAGTTACTTTACCTCTCTGTGCCTTAATTTCCCCAGCTATAAACTGGAGACAAAAATAGTTTATAGGTTGGTTAAATGAATTATAATGTGTGTGGATAGGGATCCTGTCTGGCATATTAACTGTGTATAATAACGTATGGCAGGTAGTGGGTGCACAAAAATTATTTGCTAATTTATTGACAGTACCTGGAGGGTAGTAAACATTAAATTAATTTATCATTAGCACATATGTTAACTCTTTCAATCCCCTTTTTATTTGTTGTGAAGATTGAATTGGATAAAGGAGGTGAAGTTCTGTAACTTATAAAGCTACCTGTTTATAGATTTAAGCATATTTTATATATTCTCACAACTTCCACAGTGTTCTCTACAGGCAGGTTCCATGTCTTCTCTGGCTTAGATATTTCACCACAGCAGTGAATTGAGGGTTTGGCACCGGACTGTTCAATGAGGGAGTTGATTGAGCCCATAGTAGAACCAAGAAATCTTTTTCTTTCTTTCTTTTTTTTTAAAATTTATTTATTTAAATTAGTTTCAAGTATACAATACATTGGTTAGACATCTACATAGTTCATAAAACAATCTCCCCCAATTGCTCCCTCCCTCCCCTGGCCTTCCACCTAGCTGTGCTCCCCATCCCCGTGACCATCTATCAACTACTAATTTGTACTTCTTTAACCCTTCACCCCATTTTCCCAGCAAACTAACCCTCCCTCCCCTCTGTCCGTCACCAAATTGTCCACTATATTTG
>NW_011907011.1:0-2502 GCF_000151845.1 Pteropus vampyrus
CAGTGATAGAAACCATCAAGCCAATCAATATTTAATAAATTTAATAATTATTAAGTATTATTATTTAATAAATGAGAAAAATGAGTCCCAGAAATGTGAGTTATTTAGTAAGAAATGTATAACTAATTGGCAGAGCCAACTCTAGAGATCTACTATCCAGAGAGACTGTATTATAATATTCTTCCCTGAGAATCAAAATATACCTTTAAGATAAAAATTGCAGAAATTTCCATTGTATAAATGAATGAATATTCAGCCTTTTTCAATTCCATACAAGTGTGTATGTGTGAATATATGTTTGTCGTGTGTTGGTGTAAGTATTGGATTTTATTTTCCCTGCATCATGTTCCTTTTACCTTAATTTTGCAGCCATGAGATTGCTTCTCTCAATAAATTACACCTTTGTTTAATTGTAGTTTGTATAGAGTTGACACTCTTATTCTGAAGACATTAAAATAATTTTGAATAAAAAAGATGTCTCATTATTTCCTAAGGAGTCTTATAGGAGTGAACACCAGAGAGGTTGGACAGCAGACATAATCCATATGGTGGGAGTGAGGACAGAATGGTAAGATCTGAAAAATAGCCAGGCTCCTGAGAAATACACACATCATGAAAACGATCCAGAAGGACACAGTGGTATGAGAAATGGTTTAACATAGTAACTGTGGACTTTGTTTTGAAATTAATGTTATAGGACATCAGTTATGCATTAGTGATTTATTGTTGCCAATAGCAGAAGGATGGTCGTTTATTAGGTTGGTTGACATGTTCAACAACAATCATCCATATATATTCCTCAAAGGTCAGACATTCTGTACAATTAGAGAGAACATGAACGGTATCATCACTTTCAAAGAATCTACTAGAATACTCTGAACATTGAAGGGTCTTCTAATTTTAGTTTTGCTAAAATTGTATGCTACAATACATGATATAATCATATATATCTCTGTCATTTCAAGCTATTTAGCAAATTACATTTTTTAATTTTTATTTTTCAATTAAAGCTGCAATTTAGCAGAATGCATTTTTGATAGGTGAATCTATGTTTTTCCTCTCACCAGGTATTAGTCTACTTCCCTTAACCCCTTTTGAGCAAAGATGCACAATGCCTAAAGTGAGGTATCAGGAAAGCAGAAAGAGAAAAAAGAACTGTTGAGTTCTCACTGGATTTTGTGTTCACTTTCCAGAACTTAGAAAATTCAGGGTGTAAATTTAAAAAGTGTGAGAAAAGAATGAGTAAAACTTTGGAATTTTCCCAGGAAATACTATATTCTCTAGATTGCTCTCTCATCCCTCTCAGATAATTACTCCTACTCATTTTCAGAACCTAGTTACACTCTCATTACTTCATAAATGCCCTCTGTTACATAGCCTCGAGCACTTTTCTCCCCAGCAGTTATAACATTTAAAAATGGAAATTTATTTGAATGATTTTATGATATTGTCTATCGTCTCCTGTATTGTGAAAACTCTGTGAGAGTAGGGACTTTTTTTAGTGTTTGTTCTGTGTCAAATGTATGGTAGGCGTTCAGTATATATCTGCTCAAAGAACAAATAAATGGATAAAATTATTATAGTTATCATCATAACTCACTTTGTATAGTGTTGCACAGTTGTGTTGTGGTTGGACCAAAAAATCTCAAGAACATATCTATATATCCAGGAAAATATCTTCTTTGTAGTCATCAATCTTCAAGACAACATATCTGCAACTACTTGAGGGTCTTATTCCTGCTTCATTCTGAGGTATATTGATCTCGCAAAGCCAGTTTCTTCTATCCACCTGATATAAAATAAATAAAACCAAACATAATAAAGGCAGCCCCCAAATAAATCATGGGTGAAGTCTATTTTACATGACCTTAAAAACTTGCTTAGGGTTACTAGATTAAACTTCTCCTGAAAGTCCAAAGCTGCAATTTTAAATAGAATTTCCAAATGACCTGCTTACCTATTTATAAATTTGTTTTTCTACTATTGAGAGTTTAATATTCTACCACCTTTTTAAAAATCTCATAATTCTTAAAAAATTCACCTCTAATAATTTTATAAAATAATTTAAAACGTGCAAAGTCATTTCCATTTTCCTAATAACTCAGTAATTCCACCATGTATTATCACACCCACCACCATTTTAAAGATGAGGACGCTAACATTTAACGAGGTCAAATCATATGCACAAGGCTTATGACACCAATTTTTTCTATTTCATTATAATTCTTTCTTACAAAAATGTAACATATCAAATGTTAGTAACTTTCAGAGAAAGATGCTGCCAGTAAATAAACTATATCATCAACTGTTCTTCCAGTTTTTCCAGTTTTTCCAGTTATGTTATATGCAATTTTGTCATTGGGTTCCCATCAAACTCCATGGATGTTTGGATGTATTAGTGTTACAACATCAGAGATTTTAAAGCTGGAATTTTATATACTGACATTGAACACATTTAGTTAAAATTATTATATGCATAAGAAAGCTGAGGCCTCAAGAGAA
>NW_011907012.1:0-2455 GCF_000151845.1 Pteropus vampyrus
CTAGGGTACTTCACAGTTTCCAAGCAGACTCTGCACATTCGTTTAGACTCCTTCTGTACGTACTAAAGGGCTGCAGGCTGAGACCCTTCTGTAGGGAGCTAAAGCTCCCAAAATTCAAAAGAGTGCATGGATTATCTCGGGAGGCCTGCTTGCATATAAAAAGGAAAAGGCTGGTTCTGAGGAATTCAGGAAGAAGATTAAGAATAGAAACAGGGAGTGTCGAAGGGAGTGTCAAAGGAAGTGTCGATTGTACCTTGATCTTCAGGATGTTGCTTTAATTATGTTATCTTGGGATACACAAAGGAACAGATTATGTATAAAAAGGAGCATAAGAAATAAACTCAGAGAGACAGTTGTGAGATCTGTTCTCCCTCCTGCACCCTGTCCGTCTTCTCTTTTTTCTCAGTCCCCGCTCCCCCATTCAGGTACCTGGTTTGACTTGGTCGGCTGGTTTCCGACACCCTTCAACATCAGGGAAGGTAAAGCATCATCGTGAAATTAAAAACCTTGTCCCTGACTTCCTAGGTAAAAGTTTAATCTTCCTGATTGCAAGATTAAACTTTTACACATCTGATAACAGAGATGAAAGCCTTTCAAAACTGCAAAGCACATAAAATGGAAGAAGCTGTTATTGAGAAATGAGAAAACTGAAGAGTGTGTGTCGTCAACAGAAGCACAATATTGTAGTGTGAACTGGTAAAAGATGTGTGCCTTTCATTTTGGTACACTCTCACATATCACATTACTTGACATCTAGTGGGTTCCCAAGAAGTTTGTTGCACAAAAAGTAAATTCCCTAGCAGATGGAGGAGAATGGTTAGAGCAAACTTCCAGGAGGCGTTGAAATTTTGAAAAATCAGTTTTTATAGTTACAATTACAGTTCAGCAAAAAGAGTTGCAGAATATTGTGAATGTTTGGGGGGCGAGTGAGTGGTGGTGGTGGTAGTAGAGATTAAGGCATGGGGAAAGACCTGGAAATAGAGACTAGTAGATTACGTACAGTTCCTGGTTTAGAGGCTCCTCTAGGGGGAGTATGTCCTTCCCCAAATATTCTGTGCATACTTGTGACATGCTTTTTTTTTTCTTTCTCTCTCTTGCTCTTCCTTGCTTCCTTTGAACAGCGTTAGCATTCCGTACACACTCTTCTGCACTTTTTATTTTTTTTATTTTTAAATATATCTCAGAGATAGTGTTCTATATTTTAACACTTAAAACTGCCTTTTTTCCTTACAATAGCTACATTTTATATGGAATATAAAAATTGAATTAATAAGTCACCTAATGGACATTTTTTTTTCAGTCCTTTGTTATTATAAACAAAGCTTTGTGAATATCCATGTGCGCGTCTTTGCACGTATATGCAAACACAGCATACGTTAATTACAGTGGAATTTCTAGGGCAGAGATTCGTGTATACCTAATAATAATCAACCCCTTCCCTCCATCTGTGCAATGTATAATCTCAACAGCAATGCATGGTAGAGGCTGTTTCCCCAAATCCTTCTTCCTACACTCTCAGAAAAGGTGTTTTCTTTGTGGACCTGAGACAGTCTTCCTCATAGTGTTTGTTTGCTCTTAATGGGAGTGACATCAGCTCTCATTTCATATGTTTAAAAGCCATTTCCATATCTTGTCTGTTCCTGATATTTGCCCATTTTTCCATTGAGTTTATTTTTCATTATTAATGAACAGGAACTATTTTATTGTTAAAGAATTTAATCTTTACTCAGTAATATGTTGAAATAGTACTTTTAAGTTTGTCATTTATCTTCGGACTTTCTAAACGTATCTCTTCTATACAGTATATGTTTTTAATGTAGTTGAATTCATTAATATTTTATGCTTTTTGTGTCTTGTTTCATATGTACAACTTCTAGACCCCACATTCAAAAAAGTTCTCTAGAGATTTATTGCAGTACTTCTACGATTTCCATTTTTTAAACATTTAAAGCTTTGATTTACATGGGATTCATTTTGTAGTTTAAGGAGCACGAAAAGAGGAACAATGGTCAGTGGTGTTCTATTCACTCAGCAAATACTGAGTGTCTGTTGTATGCCAGGCCATGGGAAAGGCACTGGGGGAGAGCTGGGAAATCTGGATCATGCAAACTGAGAAACCAGAATCATGTAGTCCCAAAGCAAGTGCTTTCCCACAAAGGAGCTTTTGCTCAAAATATCTGTATGACAGAGCAAAAGTGATTCTGAGTTTCCAGATCTGGATGAGAGAATTTTCAGAACCTGGGAAAAAAGAGCAAAATGAAAAGCCCAGCCATTAGGCTCAGCTCCTCCGAGAGAGTTGTGACTTCTCTATCTCCCCATTTCTCCCTTTTGTGACCACGAAACCGGCCCTCCTACCGCTCCCTCCTGCTCTCCCTCTCCTCTCTCTGAAACTCAGAAACCTGGTTAGAGACTCTCTCTAGAGCCTTCTGCTCTTCTGGGTGGCGGGTCCCTCCTG
>NW_011907013.1:0-1026 GCF_000151845.1 Pteropus vampyrus
TCTCAGTAAGGAGCACCTGACTCGCTGAGGACACACCTGGATGTGGCTTGGGTGGGGCTTGGTTGGGATAGGTGAGATAGGTGGGGTTTCTGGGCGGAGTGAACTTTATTACTCAGTTTGATAATATCACAGCTATGGGTGCGCTGTGTCCGGCGCACTGGTGCGGGGAGGGCTCAACAGGGAACAATAGATATCACCGGCTCTTCTGTACTGAGTGAGTCTCACCTTGGCCCTCACTACAACGATGTCTCCCTCTAAGTCCCTGGTGCCCCCTACACTCAGCAGAATCAGCACTGGTACTCAGAGTGAGCAGGTTGGTCACCGGGAAAATCTGCTTGTGGACATGGCCCCTTTAAGAGGCGTCTGCCGCTGCCGTAGCCTCCATCTCACTCAGCTGCTTGGGACCAGGCAGCCCCATGTCCTTGCCCTGTCCTACCTTCTGCCATTGCAAGGTGCTTTCTTAGATTTCTCTGTGGTTATATGGCTTGTTCATCTAGAACCCAAGTGATCTTTCCTTGCTGCTGCTCTTTATTACCATCACAACTTTGATTTGGTCACCAGAAGGATGAACAGAGCCTCCGTCATCTATGCCATTTTTTTTTTTTTCTGATTTGGATTTTCTTTAAAGATCCTGATACCAGTGGATGGTATATGTGTGTGCGAATTCAGCTCAATCTACCCAAGGTTCTGGCTCCAGGAAAATGTGATTTTTTTTCTATTATCATGTGGTTATTTTTTAAAATTTATTCTCTTGAGCATCACTAAGCTACAGGTGGTCTTGCCTGCTTGCACTTTATGTGTTACCTGGAGCTGGGACACCTGGCATTAGGGGCTGAGACAGGTCTCAGTCTTCCTTTAGACTGTGATGGCTAACTCATGCTATTAAATTTTTTAAAGCTCTCTAACAATACAAAAGCCCTCTCCACAGGAAGTTATACTAGGATGAAAATGGGGATCATATATGTAAGGACCTCATTGTATCGTAGGTCTTATGCTAGAACAGAAGAAACTGGGGGCAATTTTCAT
>NW_011907014.1:0-1767 GCF_000151845.1 Pteropus vampyrus
ACTCAATGGTAAAAAGCTAAAAGCTTTTCCTCTAAGATCAGGAACAAGACATAAATGCCCACTCTCATCACTTTTATTCAACATAGTATTGGAAGTCCTAGCCACAGCAATCAGACAAGAAAAACAAATAAAAGCCATCCAAATTCTAAAGGAAAAAGGTAAACTGTCACTACTTGCAGATGATATGATATTATATGCAGAAAACTTTAAAGACTCCACTAAAAAGTTAAAAGTAATAAATGAATTCAGTAAAGCTGAAGTATACAAAATTAATATACAGAAATCTGTTGTTTCTATACATTAATAATGAACCATCAGAAGGAGAAATTAAAAGAATCCCATTTACAATTGCATCAAAAAGATACCTAGAGATAAATTTAACCAAGGAGGTGAAAAACCTATACTCTGAAAACTATAAGACATTGATGAAAAAAAAAAAAAAAAAAGGAAGATGATGCAAATAAATGGAAAGATACACTGTGTTTATGAATTGGAAGGATTAATATTGTTAAAATGTCTCTATTACTCCACGCAATTTACACATTCAATGTAATCCCTATCAAAATACCAATGGCTTTTTTTTCACAGAACTAGAACAAATAATCTTTAAATTTGTATGGAACCACAAAAGACCCAAATAGTCAAGCAATCTTGAGAAAGGAAAACAAAGTTGGAGGTATCATGCACTAATTTCAAACTATATCAGAGTGAAAGTCAATTTTATGTAGAATCTAAAAACCAAAACAAAACAAAAACAGATTAATAGGCAAAGAGAACAAATTGATGGTTGCCAGAGGGAAGGAGGGAGGGGAATGGGCAAAAAAAGCTGAAGGAGATTAAGAGATACAAACTTCCAGTTATATAATAAATACCTGGGACATAATGTACAGTATAATATAGTCAGTAATATTATAACTTTGTACAAGAACAGATTGTTACTAGACTTATCATGGTGATCACTTCACAGGGTATATAAATGTCAAATCACTATTTAGTACACCTAAAATAAATATAATATTGTATGCTAACTATACTTTAATTTTTTAAAATGGTTAAAATGGTAAAAAAAAAATTGTTAAGGTAGATCTCATGTTAAGTGTTCTTATCACAGTAAAAAAAATATATCTATCATCACCTAGTATTTTAAAATTAATGGTGCATCTTATAAAAGATGGTGACTTAGATTCAATTAAATATAGGTAAGTATTGAGCCGCTACTCTGGGCCAGGAAGTGTGCTGAGTTCCTGTTATATGTCAACTCATTCAATCCCCATAAATATTGAGGTAAATATTTTTCCTGTTTTACAAATAACCCTTTGCCTGGGTCACAGCCAATGAGTGAAAGTCTGAACAAAGACCCAGGTATCTGTTCTGCTTCCTCCCTAGCTAGGCAAATTTCCACGATGCTAGAACATTAGTCAGAGTTTGCAAGGTCAGTTCCTTACTCATTACTCTCTCCCTATTCATTACTCCCCACTCAGTGATGAGAACAAGATGCTTGAGTTGATCCCTCAGGCTAATGACCACATCCTGCCTGGCCTTGGAAGAGCCCTACCCTTACCATAACTATCTTCCCTCTGTCTTACAATCATCACCTCCCAAGAACCTAAACCTAAAATGTAGGCCAGGTCTTTAGATTTTCTTCAAGAGCCTAAGGCATGAGTCCTTTATATTTTGGCCAAACAATTGCAAAATTCTATACTCCACCTTTCTTCTGATTTGGTCACCCACCTCTGCCATGTGCTTCCATTGTCAACCTCAAAGCAA
>NW_011907015.1:0-1327 GCF_000151845.1 Pteropus vampyrus
GTTGCTCTCAGTTTTATATCCCACATATGAGTGAAGTCATATGGTTCTTTTCCATTTGACTTATTTCACTTACCATGATAATCTCCAAATCCATCCATGTTGTTGCAAACGGCAGTATTTAATCCTTTTTATGGCTGAGTAGTATTCTATTGTATAGATGTACCACATCTTCTTCATTCAGTCATCTATTGAAGGACACTTTGATTGTTTCCATGTCTTGGGCACTGTGAATTATCTGTAATGAACATAGGGGTACATATATCTTTACGAATAAATATTTAAAAGTTTTCGGGTAGATAACCAGTAGAGGGATTTCTGGGTCACATGGTAATTCTATTCTTAATTTTTCGAGGAAACTTCATACTGTGCAAATTTACATTCCCACCAGCAGTGTATGAGGGTTTTTTTGCCCCCCCACAACCTCTCCAACTTGTTATTACTTGTTTTGTTGATAATAGCCATTCTAATAGGTGTGAGGTGGTATCTCTCTGTGGTTTCAATTTTCATTTCCCTTACAGCTAGTGAAGTTGACCATCTTTTCATGTATCTGTTGGCCATTTGTATGTCTTTTGGGAAGAAGTATCTGTTCAAGTCCTCTGCTCATTTTTTAAATGGGCTCTCTTTTCCCTTGCTAAGTTGCATGAGTTCTTTATACATAATATACTAACCCCTTATGAGAGGTATTGTTTGCAAATATCTTCTCAGTTGGTTGCCTGTCATTTGATTGTCTTTTTATTTTGTTGATGGTTTCCTTTGCTGTTTAGAACTTCTTAGTTTGATATAGTCCCATTCGTTTACAATTGCTTTTACTTCCCTTGTTTTTGAGGTCAGATTTATAAAATTCTGAGACCAAGGTTCTTAAGTTTGGTACATATGTATTCTTCTATGTATTTTATTGTTTCAGGTCTTATTTTTAGTTCTTTGATCCATTTTGAGTTAATTTTTGTGTGCGGTAACAAATAGCAGTATAATTTCACTCTTTTGCATGTGGCTTTCTTTAAATTAATTTTTTTCTTTCACCCTATTTGCTATCAGGGCTTTTCGGTGTCACACCACTTTGTCAGACAGTAGTAAAAACCAAGGTATTCACACATCCTTTCACACTTGTTGAAATGCAGCCCAGATGCTTTTAAATGATTCATTCTTACTTTTTACATTGGATGATATTTGTTTATCTTGACCCAGAAATAACAAACTCAGGAAAAAATAGGAAAATTTCCTATTATTATTTGTTTCAATGTTACTGTTGGCTAATACCATGAACCACAAAAGGAATGGTAGATGACCAGAGATATATTTCCCTTTATGTTACCAAATTAACCAATAA
>NW_011907016.1:0-1540 GCF_000151845.1 Pteropus vampyrus
GAGCACCAGAAGAGATGGCACAGAGTGGGCGAGGGGACACAAGGACTTAAGAGGTGCTGCCCCTGTAGCAAGAGGTCTTGGCTCTGGTCAGAGCCGTGGGACCTTGTGAAAGTCACTTTCCTCTCTGGCCTCAGCCGCCCCCTATACAAGGAGAGGGCTACGCTCGCCGCTCTCTCTGTGCCCCTGCAGCTGTGAGTCTGTATCTAGAAAGAGGGTTTACACGGTTTCCAAAATTCATTCCCTCTCCCCCACAATCCCCTAAGATTTAGGCCAAGTGCTTGTAAGCAGCTAAAGCATAGAGACCCTGGTGGAGATCATGAGAGAGGATTTTCACACCATCATGTCTGCCTTAATTTCACTCCTGTTTACCTTAATTCCACCTCGCCCCTCCCTTCCTTGCCAATCTAAAGTTCTGGGGTGCCATTACAGAGGGCCAAAGCAGAAGACCTGGAAGTTCCTGTCAATGATCAATGAGATGTCTTTTCTGGGTCATGTCTCTGTGAAAACCCTTAGGCCTCAAACCAACTCACAGGAAAACAGGAGAGTGCTGCTAGATCTGGGATCCTTCAGTGTATTTAGCAGAGGTGTTTATCCCTTTGAACACCTTGTGAGGGCCTGCCCGCACTAACTGGGTATCAGGAGTAAGTCCGGGAGCCTTGTAGAGAAGAACATGGATTCTAGGACCACCCTGCCGTGGTTCTGACAAGCTGAGAGAGGTCTTGGGCAACTCGTTGGCTCTCTCTGTGACTTGGTTTCCTTACCTCTAAAATGTGGATATTACTACTTATCTCTCATAGGTTGCTGTGTGGATTAAATGAGCCCATTTATGACTATTACCACTGACCCTTACTGCACTCCTTTCTCCACAAACCAGTAGGATGACCTTCCTCTATGAAAATGGATTCACCAAAAGACAGAAAGTTTTCTAGTTCCTGCAGCCCATGATGAGACTGTCCAGGATTCTGAGGCTCACTCAGAGAACATTCTGGAGAAGGGCTTCCCCAGGCCCCTCGGCACATACACACATACAACAGCATGTACACATATGCGCAGCAGCTCAGCTCCCTCCCCTGGTCACCAGATCTGACACTGGACCTCCCCAGAGGAGGCAGAAAGAACTTCTCCACTATTGTCCTCAGACACTCCCATCCCTTCCTAGATGATCTCTCACAAAGGTATTTCCTGAGAGGGGCAGAATACAAACCTAACTGAAGACACTAAGGGCATCCAGAACCAAATCCCCTGAGCTGGGAGAGAGCCCAACCAGTCCACCCTGGGAAAGCCATCAGGTGGCCCTCTGCCTCTCACTAAGCTGAAAGACGGTACAGGGGCCCTCAGGAGAAGCTGTCCCAGATACCTCAAACCGGTGATCGGAGTCCCCTATTTTGTCAACAGGGGTAACCAGCTTACCTGAACAGGGCAGGGCTTCCAGAAGGGATCAAGGCTTCCACAAGCTGTCAGACCCTACAGCAAGCCCAGGCCAGGACACTGAGGTGGAGGGTTCCGCCCCAGCCCCAGCCCAGCTCGAGTCTGTGCGCCC
>NW_011907017.1:0-2139 GCF_000151845.1 Pteropus vampyrus
GAGGAAGAGCCTCCTCAGTTCTTTAAGTGTGTTGTTCACATAGAACTGCAGGCAGTCCGTGTACTTCTGAATCTGCTCTTGAGAAAGGGTGATCTCGAGCTCCAAGTAGGTCCTGTCAACAAACCATCCCCACAGAGAACTCCATCAGAGAGAAGCACGAAAGAGCTAAGTTTTCCTTCTTTCACTCTGAGCATGACAGCCAGGTCATCTTGGGGGTTTATGCTAGCCGGTGGGCTGCAGAGCACCATACGTGCCCTGTGCCCTGGGCAACACAAGAATCATGGTGCCTAGTGGGGTGCTGTGACTGCTTCTGTCTCCCAAAGATAGCATTCTAGTGTGAGATGATATCTGGAACAACTGGCTAGGAATGGAGAAAAGTCAATCCAAAATCAGCTCATTTGCTGAATTCTCTATAAATCTCCGGCCCACGATGTAACTGTGAAAGTCCTCATTTCTCCTTGGCTGAGTGGGGACAAATTATCTTTTTAAATAGTGGAAATATTTAAAAATCCCAGCTGCCAATTATTATTCATCATCTAAAACTTTTAAGATTTCATATTTAAATTTTGGAAAGTTCTTCCAGATTTTATCTAGAGAGCTCTAAAAGTGAGCTGGGCCATATTAAAATGTTCACTGGTTCTATTAAGAGTGCTATTTCAATAACTGCATTTTTCATTTGTTCGAATAGTTAAATTTAATTCTTGAGTAGATAAATGAGACTCCTCGAGTGTATAAAAACCAGTCCATCCTCCTGTTTGGCCATGTCTCCCACAGAGGTCCATCCTCCCATGTTGTCTGCTGACCTAGAATTCTCACAGTGTTTATCTAACTCTGGGAATTGGGATAAAAAGAGGAAAGCAGCACTTAGCTTGAGTTTAGGGAGTTTATGTTTAAATGTTATGCCTTTTCTCCCCTTTAGAGAAAAATAAAAAAGTACTGATTTGTCCAGATAGGATGTTTTGATTCAATATATATTCTGAGTTAGGTATTTCTTTTAGTGACAAAATAACCAGGAGGGAAGTTCTACATTTTAAAATAGTCTCCTAAAGGGAGATAAAGTAGTTGGGCTAATTTGCCCCTGTGGTTGAGGGCAGAGGCTGGGTTAGGGCAAGACTCTAAATGTGTGGTCTCTGGTCACAGGCTGGGGTCACTAAGTAGGTGTGGTATTCGCCCTGATAAAGCGAGTCTCTACTTCTCCCATCTTCCCACCTTTGGCACGGGAACTTGTGTAGCCAAGGTATAGCCCCGAGATCCCTTAACTCTGTAATTGAAGAAGGCCAAATACATCCCAAAGGCAAGAATGCTCAGACTGTATGTAACTGGATTTGACACTGAAGTCAGGAACCAGAGGGTGGGAAGGGTCTTTCTATATGCAGCCTTTTCCCTTTTATCAACAGGTCCCCATAACACAGGCATCTTTTCCCCTTTTAAGAGACTTGGTGCCCTGATGCCTTGATTTAGCTGACTGGTGAGGGTGAGCCAGGGAGGTCTGAGGCTTCCCCAAGGAATTACTGGGACAGGCTGAGAAACCATTGTGCAGCAGCATCTGCATATCTCATCCAGGATGCAGAACTGTCCCTCGGTTACAGGAACGGCCTGCACTCTGGGGCCAACACCGGGTGAGCAGCGACTCTGACAGTCAGTGCCAAAAGTACCCGGGCTCACAATCTAGAATCAAGAGATAAATCGGGGTGGAGGTGGGTGGCATGCAGCTGGCAGTGCTAATACCCCTCTTTGCCACATTTCATATATCCTCTAAGTATATCGCCTTAAAAAAAAAAGTCCTCCTCTTCAGTGTTCATTCCAGTCAGATTTCCCTATTATAAAAATGGAAGGAACAGAGGTAGGAATATTATAAGACTGTTCATGCACCTTGCACTTCTCAGAAGTTTGCCCCGTTGGTATTAACTTCCAAAGAGCATAGAAATAAAAATCCAAACACCCTAGTCTTGGCTCTGTGCTACTTACTGGCCATGTGACCTTGGATGAGTCACTTTATTTCTTAGAACCTCAATTTTTCCACCTGTAAATAGGGATTAGAATGCTCTGCCTTTTCACAGAGTTGGGAGGATTAATTGTTGAAACACTCTTTAATTATAAAACATTATTTACATATCATGGATTATGATTACTATTCGC
>NW_011907018.1:0-1949 GCF_000151845.1 Pteropus vampyrus
TGGATTGATTTAGTTGGGATATATCTAGTCATCAGTAGGGAACCATTCAACAGTAGGCAGAAAAGCAACATCGGCAAAGATCTGTGTTTTGGAGAATATTCTGTGTACAGTTGATAGGATGCTCTGGAAAGCAGAGATAAAATGCAGAGTTGAATCATGAGGCTACAGCTAACCAGGACCTAAACTAGATTAGAGCCGGTAGAACTAGAAAGTAGCTAATGGATATAAGAGATACTGCAGTGATGGAAGATTGGTTTATCTCTCAAACTCCTTTGCTAGCACTATGGCCAACATAGATTTGAAAGAGCTTTGAGGAAATATCATAGTGGCTGATGTAGCAAAAAAGAGCTACAACATGACATTCGAAACATTCCATGTTCAGGCCTTGATTGGCCATTTTAATCCTTCAATTAAGCCCATGCTAAAATCATAGATAACCATTCTTCATTCTGTGACTATGTCTAATGTTTTTCATATACTGTTTCCTCTGCTTGCATACTAGTTCCAGCATTCATAGAATGCTCTCATCCTTCAACTACAAGGTAAATTGTCACCTTTGTATAAAACCTCCTTTGGGTCATGTTCCTCCCTCAGCACTTAGAATCCCTGTCTCCTTCCTTGAAGCAACTAACATGTCCCTGATACCTTCATTAGCCAAAATCAGTATGTGTAAGAGTTGGGATTTATTCAGTAATCAATAATGATGTATGAAGTTTTCAATCCACTGTGAGATCAGATTCTTATGAAGGATTCTGGTAGCTTTTGGACTTCATGTTCAAGAACCCTCATGATCAGCCTTATTCCACTCATGGTACCCAATATCAGTAAACCTTTGCTGCTGTCAGTGTGCTGTGCAGTCATACACTCCTGTCAAGAAAGATTATTTCTGGTGACAAACTGGAAATTATACCAATTTATCTACCAAAGATGTTGAAAGAAAAAATAAGTCATTCAGGGTAAAGGTACCTCCAAGGTAGAAATGTTTTTTTCTGACACAAAAGAAGATATTTCTCTGCTCTTAATCAGGCTGCCTTTTCAAAAGGTTGCTTTTGTAGCAAAATCCCTAAATACAAAGCAGCCCATTCTCTGCAGATAAACTATTAAGTGATAAATTATATCAAATAGTGCCCTTTGTTGTGGGAAAGAGAGGTCTATACCTTTTCACTTACTTGTTGGCCTTTGAAGAGTCTAAAAACAGCTTCCAAAAATTGTTCTATTAATGTACAATTTAAATAAACAATTTCCCATTTATAGGTTACCATGCTTCCTGTTGGGTAAGTAGGATTGTTTTCTAGCACTATATGTTGATAATTTTCAGCTTGGCACTATTCTAAGCAAATAAAACCCCTTAACCCCCAATTATCCCACAGGCACACACTGTCACTCCCGAGTTGTTCTCAGGACACAGTTTCTAACAATATTGGTCAGTTTAAACTTCACAGCCACCCACTTGGACTGACCTTCACTTTTTCCCAGCTAATTGAAAGTGCTTGTTAGTAGAAACTGACCAATCAGTCATTGAATCAGCCAGAAACCCCTGCTTTTAGTGCTTTTTCCAAATTGCTTCTATACTTATTTCTCTCTGAACATTTTATCAGTGACTTAGAAAGTTTTCCACATACTTAAATTAATTTTGACTCCTCATAAATATTCAACTCAGTGAATGAACAAATGAGGTGACATGGAACACAATGGAAGGCTCATTTACTTTTCAGGCCAATGGATCCCACATTTGGGGGGAAGCTCACCCATCCCTTCTTCATACTCAGTCACTGTTTAGCTAAATCACCATCTTCTTCAGCCTGACAAGAGCCTCCAAAGTAACCCCCTGCTTCTGGTCTTCCTCCACTCTAATTTATTCTTTTCACAGCAGCTAGTCATTTTTCTGTTGAATTTTTTCTATAAAGAGACATATTTTTGAGTATATAATATTTGATAAAATTATAAAA
>NW_011907019.1:0-1248 GCF_000151845.1 Pteropus vampyrus
GTGCTGTGCCTGTCCATCAAGGACACTGCAGCACCGGGCTGCAAGTCTATAGCAATATGTATAAAAGTCATAAAGTATACAATCTGTTATCCAAGTTTGTCTTCAAAGGAACAACATTCTTAATCAAGTAGTACAGTGAACATAACTTCTAAAATACTCATTAACTGCCCTCTGAAATCAGTCAATTTTGGAAACTTAAATTATAATTTAAATATTTATTTGATATATTTGTATATTAAAAAGTAGATAAAGAACAACCTTCCCCCAAAGTCTCATTACCTTTTAAATACTCCTTAGTAGTAAAAATTGTTTAAATCATGTCATATGTAGTTATATAACTTAAGAAAATACTTTGTGTAGCATTGTCCTTAGAAAAAAATGCTGTTGTAAGTTTTACTCTTCTTATTTGTAAAGATAAAACATATGACTGCACTATCATTGGCTTTTTGAGATAATACTTATATAAATAATTGTCCTTGTTTTAATACTGAGTTTGTTTCTTGTAACTGTATTTCCTTAGAGAAGATACCACTGTGACCTAATTATATTAGTTATAGATTCCTTGTCAGGAACGTTGTAGTTGCTAATATCAACCAACATATTTATATACAGTTTGGACCGATTTTCTTAAGAATAGTATTAGTACATATGTTGGAAATGAGCATCGCTAATTTATAAGCATACATAATCACATACAATACATCCTATATCTACATCATAGTGACACAAGACTTATCAATGTAATGCATTAAGTGATTGTTTATCTAAAAAGCAGCTAGCACTCATTACAATGTGGTAGACACTAAATATTGTATATTGATTAACTTGATTAATCTTCAGCCCACATCTATTCTGTTCTGAAGGTGAATTGGTTAATATTCTTGATATATGTGGAATCAGCACACTATGCTAATGGGAAGAGAAAAAATGTAAATAGGTTTGTTACAACTTGCTAGAAGTTGTTAAATTTAGTAATGGCAAGTAAGATAACTAAGGAATGAAATAGTGTGGGGTGGGGATGAGGACTACAATTTTAAATAGTGTTGTTAGGGAAGGCTGAAGTGTGAAGGTGCTTTTTGAGGATAGATTTGAAGGAGGTGAGGAAGCAAGACATGAAAAATATCTGGAGGAGAAGCCTGATGGTAGAGGGAAGAAGAACTCAAACTTCTCAAGGTAGAAATATGTATAGTGTGTTGCAGGAACATTGAGGAAGCAAGTCAGTTAGAACGGAAGAAGGCAGGGAGTAGC
>NW_011907020.1:0-2355 GCF_000151845.1 Pteropus vampyrus
ACCATCTAAAATGTCTTCAGATATTGTCACATGTCCCCTGGGAGACAAGATGGTTCTCATTGAGAACCACTAACTTAGTTCATTGCTTGGATTTTGTACAACAAAGGGGAGCCCAAACACTGACCCAGCAAGTGAGAATTCATCTCTCTCAGTAGGAGGAGGGAAGGTTGTGTCTGTGTACACAGTAACACTTTTCGCTCCAGTACATCTTTTCTGAGTGCTCCTTTTCAACGGTATATCTGATCATGCCACTTCCCATCTCCATCAGGATAAAACCCAGAATCTATAACATGGCTCAGTTCATCTTTCTCATCTCTCCATTGCCCCGTACCCAACCCTGTCAATTAAACTCTGCAGGCACATCAGACTCTTTGTAGGCTCCCTATAGAGCACTGTCTCTTGCCTCCAGATTTGAATTTTTTTCTTATCTCAAATTATTATCTCCTTTTTACTGACCGCTATCCTTTCAGTCTCAGCTTCAATATCTCCTCCTTCAGGCAGTTCTCCCTAATTCATCCAAGACTAATTTAGGTGTTCCCATAGCACTCTCCACCTTCCCTATTATAACAGGTGGCCGGCCAGGCTTTATTGGGATTGCTTGTTTAATTGTCTCTTTTTTTTAACAGTGAAATTAATATATTTTTGTTTTACTCCATATATAAAATATCAGTTTAATGTATAATCAATATGAACAAATGCCCTCTAAGACGTTACATTCATTTTGCGTGTATGCTGTCTTCAAAATCTACTGTATATTTTACAGTTCATCTCAAATTTTTTATTAAAAATTATTGAGATGACATCAATAAAATAAAATAAGTTTTAAATGCATAATTCGGCACTATGCCACATATATATATTGCATTGTGTGTTCACCCAAAGTTAGATTTCCTTCCGTCAACAAATATACTAACCATTTGTCTTTCTTGCTAGATTATCAGCCCAGTGAAAAAGACAGGACTATCTCATTCACCATCGTTTCCTCAGAACTCAGTATAGAGCCTGAAACTTGTTTAATATTGACAAAAAAAGGTGTAAAATAAATATTTAAAAGTAGTGTTAATGTACCAATTGGCGAATAATGCGTATATTTTTTTGGGCAAGTTTTCTGTTAAAGGTCTTTTTCATTCCCCCAAATATCAACTGCTTAGCAGTATCAGTGGGTCCACTGGAAGAAATTCAACTTAAGTTCCCCACTCTAACCTTTTAATTTTAGAATATCAAAATATCAATAGAAAGGATACAGAGTTGCATATTTCTTCTGTCTTGTAAATTCAAAGTAAACCTTCTCTTAGAAAAACAGAAAACTTAACAAGCTATCTCTGCTGTTCTTTTAAATGAAATGATCTTAACTTACTTCTCATTCCTTAACTCTGTTATGTTTAGCAGAATTCTTACAAGCTGGAAACCCACAAGGTGAATCCTGTCCATAGATTTAGTTTTCTGAGCTCACCCAGTTCTTTGTTTTTTTTCTTAAAGAAATTTTTAAAAGCCTCTAGGAATGAAAAAAATCATAACGTGTCACATAATAATGTAAATTTCTAGTTTCTCTCGAGTAAGGTAAAGCTCTATAGCACGGCCATGGTTTCCTCCAACAACCTTGAGTGGGAGCTGAGACAGTGGCTGCCTGCCACTTGGGATAACGTGTGCTTTGCAGGTTGCCCAGTCGCCGCTCAGCCAGTTATTTAGTGTCACTGGCTTGACCTTCTTGACATTTAATTTGTGACTCCAGGGTTTAGTCCTCTTTGTAAGTGAAGTTAAGGGAGGGAAAGGTTAACCAGTGAGCATTTGAATAAAATATGAGTGTAAGAACATCCAGATGACAAGGATCTGGTAACAGTTGTTATTAAAAGTGCCCTGTTTTACTGGATTTAAAGTTTAATTCTGAAAAGAAGCCCAATCAATATTTATTTTTATGCTCCCAACACCAACACGGGCTCCAGAGGATGAAAGGAAGCTGTGATGCTTCTTGGTGCGGACATGTATAGCTTACTTTCTTCAATTCAGCAAGTCTTTTCTCTGAGGCTAAGAGCAACCCAATTTCCTCTTGCTACGTGGAATATTTCCAACCTAGTACATTTTTTTTTCTCTAATGAATGACTTCCTCCCCTACATTATTGGGACACTAAAACCATAATGGCTTCGCCAGACCCAATTTGAGAGGCAGAAAAGCTAAATTGTTGGATCTTGTTTGTCTGTTACCTATGTTCTCTAGGTCCTAGTGTCCGAGCTATTCTGATGGGCAGATGAAGCTCTGTTCTGACTTTTAGTGGATTGGAGGGTCATGGGCAAAGTTCTTCATTTTCCCAATGCTCCCTTCCCTTCTCTGAAAACAGGAGGACATAGTCTCTTTAC
>NW_011907021.1:0-2276 GCF_000151845.1 Pteropus vampyrus
TTAATGAGTCATGAAATCAACTTGGTGAATTTTGAAAAGCCTTTAAAAAATGAAGTGGAGGAGAAGAGAAAACATCAGAGATGTCCTGGAGCAAAGGTAAGTCAAATCAGAAAGGCACCCTCTTCATCCTTAGGTGTTTGTTACGGCACCGCCCCCCTCCCAGGAATCTGAGAGACTAACTCCTACCTCTGCCAATTGACTCGTTACGTGCGCATAGATTTGGAATTCGTTTTTTCCGTGGAGTGCTGGTTGTTTCAAAAAGGCAAATTTACCTGATGTGGGGGTTTTAATACCGACAGCGTCACCTGAACGGCCCCCAGACAGAAGTGCCGATCCCATCGTGCCAGGGGAAACTTTTTCTAGGAATCGTTACAGAGAGTAAGAAGATCTTTTTCTAGAGTAAGAAGTCTTCTCCTCTGGAGCAGAATAGGAACCCTGCTCTTTACCGTTTATTGAAAACTTAGATAACACAGAATTAAGGTCAAAAAGATGGCAGTGGGACAAAGCACATCTTCCCAGCTGCGAAGTCATCTTCCTGACGAGGTGATTTATGGAAAGGAAATTTAGATGGTTACTCCTGGCAAAGTGAACATCTCTCATTCTTTCTCCCTTTTTTAGTATTTTTCAATACATATCTTTGGGATAAATGCTCTCTAAAGACACTTCAATTCTAAAGTGCTAACTAAGACTTTCATTCATTTGATTGTTTTTTCCTTGAAGGGATCATATATTTTAATATTTTTATTCAACACAGTGAATGATCTTAATTTATGAGAATTATAATGGGAAAAGAATAAAGTTTTGTGAAAATTAATCTAAATATTAGACAAGGAGCCAGTTGGCAGAAATCATTAATTTAATTTATTATGTATACAGATATGTGTGTGCCCAGATGGGAAACACTGTCTTCAAAGTAGCTTTGGTGATTTTGTACTAATTTAAAAGATCTTGTTGTTACTTAAAAACACACACACACAAAACAAGACTATCCATTAGCAAACACTTTTGAACTCTCTTTTTGAATTTGCCTGTAGAGTCTAGTTATGATCCTCATAAGAAAACCAGTTTCATTACTTTAATGGTCACCTTGTTTTTATGAGAACCAGTATTACTCAACGTGATTGCCTACCTTATTTGGCAAGCTTGGCAAGCTTGGCTCTGAAAGCCTGTCGGTTGCTTCCCAGAATCAAATACATCTTCATAGAATGACGATTTACTGTCTTGAGCTATTGAAATGGGACAGACTCTGAAGGCAGTTCAGAAAGAGGGGCTTCAAACGTGGTCAAGCAACCCTCTTCATTATCTCACCGGAACAAGTGAGCACCCTGAAAGACCGATGCTCTAAAGTGTAAAATTTCTGAAGCATTTGCTTTCAAATGAGACTTGCTCACACTTTCTCAGTTTTGATTGACAAGTTGCCAGTGAGACCTCTGGAAAGGGGAGATTGGAATTAGACCAGTTTATCTAGTGACAAGGACCTGAATGGGCCTCGTCTATGATTCCTTCAAAAAAGGAATGATTGACTGAATGAATGAGTGAATGTCACCTTTTTCTACCAGGTAGATGCTGCTATTCCAATTGCTCTGTAATCTCTCTTCATGTTTGCAGGTCAGCAAAAACAGTGGTGCTTGTTTTTGTAACAGGAAGAGGGAAGGGTGACAGCCTAGGTAGGGCAGGGCACGCTACAAACGAGGTGGATTACCGCCAGAGCCTTCTACAGTGAAAAGAAAAGCTGCATATAAAGAATATGGCCTTTGCTAGCATAAGGAAAAACAGTCAAAATTTAGAGCTGCTTCCATAGCGACAATGCTATTTTTCAAGTACAGTTAGATCCTCAGTATGCCCCTCCTCCAAAGGCTTCCATGTGTCAAGACAGCTCTCAGAGTGGTTATGGAATATTCGTGAAGGCTTCTCGTTAAAAATGTTTTCCCTGGGGACGACCGCTTTATTTTACATTACTAATCAAATAAAATTTTCTGCAAATAATAGACCTCAAAAATGAAGACTTCAGGATTGCTAGCTTGATTGAATCAGTTTGAGCAGGGATTTTTAAATTTGGGTTTTTTAACAGTCATCACAAAAGGAATTCTTGGCATATATGTGAAATCCAATTTTAGATACTTGAGCCCACAATTGAGAATCGTCAAGTAAAAGAAGAACTTGAGTTATCCATGCGGTACTTGGGAGTTTCAGATATTTCATCTGAATGGGGCAGTTTCCAACTAGATTGTCCCTTCCCTCTGTCCCCCATCAGCTGAGGTTGCCACCTCCCCCCC